>NC_043985.1:10286877-10484377 GCF_902150065.1 Myripristis murdjan | reverse complement strand
GGATACTCGGCTGAAACGAGTATCCGTTACGGATAAAGCACTTTGACGAGTACTAGTATTATCCGAGTAATGTAAGTCAATATCTGTGCTCGTGATGAATGAAAATCCTCATTGGGTGGCTGACTGTGTCCACGTTGTGTGATAGGCCAGTCACACACAGTGCCCCTCCCCTACAGACACACAGTTCACTGCAGCGGTGTGCCGCTCACACATACACACACACACACACACACACACACACACACAGTGACAACCTCTTTGTCACTCACTCTGGTCTGACAGCTCACCTCACGTCTCTCTTCAGTAGTGGTCAAGGTTTTTTTAGCTCGCTCTTACCTCGGTTTACACACATACATTAGCTGAACGCACAAAGTACATTATTATATTTATTTTATTTTGGCTGCATGCACTGAGAGTCTGACACTTTCTCACTGTAGTTCATAAAAAATAAATATAGTAGTAGTATAAATATTACAAATTAAGCTTTATATAATATATATATATATATATATATATATATACTCTCTGTCTCTCTCTCTAGTACTTCATAATTGCCTACTGCATGTGTTGTATTCATTGATACACGAGAGTATTCATGTTCTGTGTTCATAAAAAAAAACTTCTGTAAATAGTTTCTTTACTATTGTGATAAAAACATTGATAACAATGTTAATTACTACATAAAAGCTTTTACTTTCATTACAAGAAAATATATATTTTACTTTAAAGATGTTTTTCTTTTTCTCATCAGAGATTCAGAGGTTACTGAACTATCCTTGGAGGAAGAAGAAGAAAATGAAACTGAAGGTGGGAATGGTTCCCTTAGAGAGCCTGCTCTTGCCCTCTCAGCTCCCAGCCTCCTTCCAGAGGCCAAGACCTCCATACGATACCCTGCTTGTGTGGAAGAGGTAGGCCATGCTAGCATGTCACCAGAGAGTTTTTGTTTGTTGAGGGAATGAGGACCAAGAGTTTGGTGGGCAAGTCACTACCCGCTCCTTTAATGCAAAGCTATCCCAGTGGAAACAAACACACACATGCACACATATGCACACACACAAACAAATATACTCTCTCACACATAATACTCTTGTAATTGAGGCACTATCGATTCACTCTGTTTGTCTACATACCCAACACATTAATTCAATATGGGCAAACACTTCTTTGCCCACAGGAAATTGAGAATCAAAACATGACCAAAGAAAAGAAAATAAAAAAGAAAAAAATCTTTAAATTGCTCTTAAACAGCAGTGAGAGAATGTTTTGCCCAGAGAGGGCTAGATAACAGAATGCATCTCTGTTGAATATCATTATACCACAGGGATGTGCCTCATGGTTTATAAATCATATGCACTTAATTTATATTTTCTAAAATGATTTGACTGAAACCCCTTACTAAAATGATCAAACATTATGTGAAGCGTAACTCAATAGTACAAATCACTAATGCAAAAAAAAAAATTAATGAAGTGTAAATGAGAAACACTCTGAAATACTGGAGCATAATGGGGAAATCATGGGGACAGTGTGTTAAAATCAGGGAGAATCATGGGACAAACAGAGGTGTTGACACGTTATGTAGCCTAGGTGGTACTTTTGTAAATGTATCTGCACTGCTGTGACTGCAGAATGAAAAGAGGAACACCAAACAAGCACACACTGTATGCACTTAGTAATAAAAAAATGTATGATTCTGTGCCTATTGTATGTATAGAAAATCAGTACATTATTATATATTTGTACTATTTCTTATTTCACCATTTCAATTCCAGTCAATTCTCGGCCTTATTTAAATGTTTTTACTACTTCTCACCTTGCTTTTCCCCTTCAGTTATTTTTCAAACACATACATACACACACACACATGCATGCACACATACACACACGCAGGGTCTCCACACCGGCTTGACCCACCCTGCCTCTTTCTGTCTTTCTCTCCCTGTGTGTCTGCTCTGTTGACTCTCCTCAGTGTTGTGTTTTATTGTGTTTGTTGTGTTTTAAGTTGCCTAAAAAAGTCATGTCTTGGATTTTTATAAGTGTGATTCTGTTTTATTTCATTTCGGTGAACCTGCAACCATGTGACCTATCACCCTCAGATCAGGAACATTTCAACAAATTAACCCTCACCTGTGGGTGTGACGTCAACCACTGTACGGTACATAAACGTCAGACACCCACACACTCTCCCTCTTTCTATCCTCCTGGGGCCTATTCCATCAAGCTGGCTAACGGGATAGCCTGGCTTATTTCAATAAGCCTTGCTAATTTAAGTGAGAGTTCCGTTCCATCAAAGTGGCTTGTATGAGTTGCAGCTCAGTAACCATGGCAACTTAGTCAGCAGAACTAGCCTGCTCCGTGGCAGGCTTACAGCCAAGCTTAGCTCAGCTGCCTGTCAAAGAATGTCCGACGGACGCAAACAGACCCCCAAATGACGGCTCCATCATGTATATTGTTGCCCTGGCATCACATATTCAATTCAATTAAATTCAAATTTAATTATGTAGCACCATATCCGTGTTCAGAAATAGCCTATAAGTTCAGACTAATTTCCCACAATGTGACCAAGCATGAATGTACGTGTTTACTTAATGAAAATAACCGTAATGAAAATCATGTGTTACCACTGTCGGTCAAAATCAACCAAATAAACAATCAGTTACTCAATCTTATTCATGTAGCACAAGTCATACATCAAATGCAACAACAAGTGTTGAACATAAGGGTTAAAAAGAACATGAGATTAAGTAAAAAAAGACGTCTTATTTTATTTCCCATCCGCAATTTGCGATGATCCGCCTCTATTCTCTATTCTCTATTCCGCCTCTATTCTGATTTCCATTGATTTCCGACGGTGTCGCGCCGGTCAACAATCCCGCTTCCGGCGCCCCTCTGGCCGCTAGCGGCGCCCCTCCAGCAGATGGCGCCCTAGGCAATTGCCTATACCGCCTATGCCAAAAGCCGGCCATGTTTGTGATGATTTCCCTATATTCTTCATATAGTTCCATCAGCAGTGTCTGCTCCGCCGCTGAAAATGTCAAGGCTCTCCTTTTCCCCTCCTTTTGAGGCAGTTGTATCTTCGTTTCGACAATCGACTGTTCTGGGCTGCTTATGTACCCCGTGAACGCGCGCACTTGAGGCTTGTTCAAACCTGGCTAGAATTAGCGTTAACTTGACACGGCTGAATCGTGTCAGTGGAACGGGTTGAGGCTTTAGTGAAAGTTGACGCTAATTCAAGCCAGGCTATATCACGTAGGCGCAGCTTTCTTTAGCGGCTTTCATGGAATAGCCCCCTGGTTAGTAAGAGCTTATACCAGTGTGTTCATTGACTTGATTCATTGCTTCATTGCGTCATTGCTTCATTGATTGCTCACGGTTTGATTGCCGATTGTTGGGCTGCCTTGTGTGGGGCACCACCCTTGGTTTGCCCTGAGTTATCCGTCTTGTTGCAGGCGAGTGTGATCGCTGCATTCGGGATGTGATTCCATACTTCCTCGGTGAGTTTGTATGGTGTGATGGTGAAGCTATGCATTTATTGCAATAGTGTTTTGTGGTGCCAATATTTGTTTGTTTAGCATTGATTACTGTCATCTGATAGTGTTCTTCTTTGATGGTAGGTATTTGGCGCTCCGTGTTTGGGGCGTTGTAGCCACCTAGGGGTCTGGAGTGTAATTACACTCGGTTGTGTATTTATTCTGAGGTTTGTGTTTATTGTTCTTTATTGCTGCCCTACCTTGCAATTGAGTGGCTTAGTTTTATGGCAGAGGGGGTTTTGCCTGTATGTTCAGATTTTTCTAAAGACAGTCGTGGTTTTTTAATCTCGGGAGTGTTGACAAGAGCTGTCACCTTGTGGACAGCATACCACCTGGTCAAGGTTCAACTTCTTTGGGTCCAGGTGCTTTGGCTGCAGAGAGGAAGTTCTCTGGGAAGCGTAAGCGGGCTGAACATGGCCGCACATGTGACCCAAGGGTGGACCTCATGCAGAGGCAGTTGGAGGATATGCATAAGACCATTGAACATATGGCTGCAAACCAGCATCACCTTCTGGCTGTGTCCCATGAGGTTCCTTCAGATCTGACTTCGCATCCGGATGCTGTATACCTTGCTGCCTCAGATAATTTGGATAAGACCGACAGCTGTCGCTGTGGGTCCTCTGGGCAGCTTGGAGTTTATGTTGACAGGGATGAGGTTGGTGCTGACTCCCAGCTGGGTCAGGACTCATCCTGCTCCACTGATCTTCCAATTGAGGCCCTTCTCAAACGGGCAGCAGCAGCTGCCAGGTTTCCTTCCCCACCCTCTCCACCAAAGGCCTCTGGATCGAGATCCTAGGAGTCAGAGACAGGCTCCTCTGCCAGTGTATCCTGATTTTGTGAAACACCTGCAGCACTCATGGCCTCAGCCTAGGATAGCCACTGTACCTCGCTCAGCACTGTGCAACCTAGATAATGCCAGAGAGCATGGTCTGGATGGCACAATGACAATGACATCAGGCTCACCTGCCTGACGTTTGCACTGTTGGCAGGAGCTTCATCCTTGGCCGGTAGGACAGTCCGCTACCCCAATAAGAAGTTTCGCACCACTGATGGGTTGGTGGTAAAGCCTATCAGTCAACAGCAGTTGCTTCCCAGCTGGCAAACACCAATGTTCTTTTGCTGGTGAATCTAGAGAGGCTGATAGGTGACCATGAGTTCAAAAGCACAGCTGACCTTTTGCTGGAAATAGCCAAGGTGGTGGACTCGGTGATCCAAGGTGCCAGTTCTCAAGCTAGGGTGCTAGGCAATACTTTGGTGCAGCTGACCGTGGCCAGATGACATATTTGGCTGAGTCAGTCAGGGCTGGCAGATGCAGATTGTGCTGCAGTTTTGGAAGCCACCGTTGCTCCAGGTGAAGTGTTTGGTCCTGCAGAAGAAGCAGCATTAGATGAGGCCAAGAAAGCCAGGCTGCGCACACAAGCCATTCGTCAGCCTGAACATTCAAGGCCTACAGCTAGAGGACCTCCAGAGAGGTGTGGGAGCCTTCAGCTGCCTTGTTTTGCAGAGCAGGGCTTCTCACGGAGCTTTGGCCATGTGATTCAAGATCTTCCATCTTCAGAGCCGGCAGCGTTCCCATCCCCATTCTCAGGGACATGTTGACTGGAGGTCTGTCAAGCCCGAGGTCAGTGCTCCTGACGGTGCGCATTCCCTGACGCTGGCTTTTTCTGTTGCCCATCTCCAAGCTTGGCGTCAGTGCACCTCTTGTCCATGGATGATCAGTACCCTTCAGTTTGGCTACCATCTACAGTTCAAGCACTGCCCCCTTCGCTTTCAAGGGATTTTGGTAGGTAGGGACAAGGCTTGTTCCACCGTTCTGGCCAACGAGATTTCCACTCTTCTGGAGAAGGGCGCAATATGTCCTCTGGCTCCAGAAGAGATGAGACAGGGGTTTTACTCAAATTACTTCCTTGTTCCCAAGTGGACTGGAGGGTTCTGCCGAATTCTCGATCTGGGGCGGCTGAACAAATACCTACGAAAGCTTCCTTTTCGGATGCTCACGTTGCGGGCCCTGTTTCAGGCTATAAGGACAGACGATTGGTTCACATCTGGGGATCTTCACGATGCCTATTTTCACATCCCAATTTCTTCAGATCACATGCAGTTCCTCATGTTCGCTTTTCAAGGGAAGGCGTTCGAGTACAACATCCTCCCCTTTGGCCTGTCCTTGTCTTCCAGGACATTCACAAAATGCATGGATGCGGCCTTCATTCCCCTGTATTAGAGAGGCATAAGGGTGTTCAGTTACCTCAACGACTGGCTGGTGTGTGCTTTGTCGGAGTGCCTGGCACGATGTCACATAGAGGCGGTGCTGGAACATCTTGTTCAGCGTGGTCTGCACTTGAATGCAGAAAAGAGCAATCTGGTTCCAGCGAGGTTGGTGGAGTATTTGGGTCTTGTCCTGGATTCAAGGTCAATGAAGGCATCCTTGATCCACAAGAGTTTGGAGGCAATCATGAGGTGCATTGCAGAGTGCACTTCTCGCAGTTCAGTGTCGGTTGTGCAGTGCCAGAGGTTGCTTGGCCGCTGCAGCTGCTCAGGTGGTACCACTGGGCCTGTTACGGATACGCCCGCTCCAGCGTTGGTTGTCGGACCGGCTGAAGAAACTTGTCTTACCCCAGAGAGGCCTCAGGATTCTCACTTGGTGGAAATGGTCAAGGGCTGTTCGAGGTGGTGTTCCCCTTGGCCAAGGGGGCAGCAGGGTGGCCATTATAACCGATGCCTCGCTGTCAGGCTGGGGCGCGGTCTGGGAAGGCAGATGTGCTCAGGGGCATTGGTATCCAGCAAAGCAGGGCATAATAATATCGTTGAGTTGGAGGCAGTTTTCCTGGCTTTGAGGCACTTCCTCCCAGTCGTACTGGGCTGACAGTCATGGTGAATACAGACAGCATGGTGGTGGTCAGGGCAGAGTGAGATCTCCATCTCTGCATACAAGAGCATGGAAGTTGCTCTTGTGGGCTCAGTCCAACAGCATGTCCCTGAATGCATTTTACCTTCCTGGACCCCAGAATGTAGCAGCAAATCTACTGTCCTGGGGTAGTCCCCATCCCTGCAAGTGGCTTCTGCATCCACAGATAGTGGAACAGATATGGCTTTGTTTCGGTCGGTCAGACGTGGACCTTTTTGCCACAGTGGACAACACTTACTGCCTCTTGTGGGCGTCCATGCATGGTCCACTGGGGCTGCTGGGAGTAGATGCTCTGAGCACTCCATGGCCTCCGCTCCGCTTCGCCAACATCTTTTTTCCCTGGGGCGAGCTGAGTCTATTATATTGCACAATAGTCGCTGAGACGAGAAAGCACAAATGAACTATTCACAACAAATCAACGAGTGGTCAGCTTCATAACGCCCTCAACTTTCATCCAGTGAGAACTGAAGTCAGTCATGAAGGGTCGAAACTGTTGTCAATCAAACTGACACAGTATAACAAGCAAACCTATCTGATTTCTTTGCACAGGCAGGCAGTCACACACACAGGGCCATGCAGTCAGAAAGAAATCAAATAGCCTGGAATGTTGTTTCAGACTGGAAATGACACAGAAATGACGATAGTCTGTGGAATTAAAAAGAAAAATGTTTTGAGATGTGTGTATATCTTAACCAGATAGTACCAGGGGGAATTGTAAAAGCGTGCAAAATGCTCAATATAGGAAACTATAAAAGGACTCAAAATTTCATTCAGTCAGACTGAAAACACTAAAAACATTCATTATAAAATGATTAGCCAACTTTTAAGCTAGACATTGGCCAAGATTTAGGCCTATCAATATATTTGGGTTATCACATCCATTTCTCCAAAACTTAGGGTAGCCTACTGCCCCCACCCTGCCCTTGCTGATTTGGAGGTGGTCGCACTAGTGTGTGTGTGTGTGTGTGTGTGTGTGTGTGTGTGTGTGTGAATTGCCTTTATAGCAAAAACCAAGCCATGAGGTCAAAGGACCTGCCTGCAGAGCTAAGAGACAGGATTGTTGCAAGGCACAGATCTGGGGAAGGCTACAAAAACTTTTCTGCTGCACTGAAGGTTCCCAAGAGCATAGTTGCCTCCACAATTCTTAAATGGAAGAAGTTTGGCACAACCAGGACTCTTCCAAGAGCTGGTCGCCTGGCCAAACTGAACCATTGTGAGAGAAGGGCCTTAGTAACAAAGAACCTGATGGTCACTCTGACTGACCTCCAGAGATCCTGTGTGGAGATGGGACAAAGCTCCAGAAGGAAACCATCACTACGGCCTCCACCAATCTGGGCTTTGTGGCTGAGTGGCTAGACGGAAGCCTCTCCTTAGTGCACATGAAAGTCAGCTTGGAGTTTGTAAAAATGCACCTGAAGGACTCTGAGTGAAGGGGGTCTGAATACTTCCTGAATGCACTGTGTATTAAAGTGCATGGTAACCCTATCGGTTTTGTAACCTCACAACACATTTAATTCTTGTTGCTTTCCAAAATTTAAAACTATGAAAAAAATGTTTTATTAGTTTGTTAGATTGTAGTCGCACTGTAGTTGCAGAATCATAAAACATTCATATCATCTTAATACCTCACACTACACACCTTGTTCAAGTCCAACCATTTCTGCCATGCTGAAGGCCGACCGGTGAATGGGTTCAATGTCAAATGACGTGGTAAATTTCACATTCTGGCTCCATGGAGTAAATGTTTTTACTTTTTTGCTTTTAGTATGTGGACCTTGTTTAAAAATCTGCATTAAGTCTAGAGTCAAGATGATTTATGAGTTTTATGAGAAATGTTGCTTTAGGGATAACTGTCACTTTAAGATCGGTTACTCTACATAAGCAAATGAAACATTTTAGTAGAGCTGATGACAAATATCTCTCATCGAAACATCACTGATCGCATCCCAAGCTAGCACAAACATCGACATTGTACCCCTTCATTATAGTGAAGATCAGTCTCAGTCAAAAAATGTAAACAAACTGAATTCACCTGCTCTTTTTTGTGTTTAGGTGTTTGACATCCTGCCAAAGTATGGTCAGCTGCAGCCTGGGGACCAGCAGCTGGTCACTTTTGCCTTCTATGGCCATCCAGACATCAGCAGACAGGTGGTGGCGCAGTGCCATGTGGAAGAAGGGCCTACGTATGACATCACACTCCGAGGAGAAGCCTCAGAAATCACCTACAGTCTCGACTCCACCCACATCAACCTTGGCCAGCAGGTGTCATTTTAATCTATAGGTGTTTTATATGCTGTATATAGACAGAATGCCTTTTTATTCTTTGGTAAATCACTGACCTTATGACCGCCTGTGAGCCAAGAGTCTTACTCTCCATTCGTACTTTTTTATTTTTTGTGTTGACTTCTTGTTGTCTTGTTATCTTGCTCTTCTTGTTATGTGGTCTGTTGATTCGTCTGTGTCACACAAGATATTTCAAAAACCAGTGATTGGATTTTGACAAAAATTGGGGAATGATGCATCTCACCACACTGTTCTGGTATTTTCAAAATTACCCAGAGAAACTCAAAGGCATGTATGGTGTAATTCTTCATGATTGCTCCAGAAAATCATATCTGGTGGATGACGTGTCTAATGTTGCACTACTTGCCCTCTTTTGCTTTTTTATTTATTTTTTTCTTCTTTGATGATTTTGCTTTTATTTGATTGTTTTATAAAATCTTATACAAGTAAACATAATAATATAATTCTGGAGAAAGAGGCATCAGTAGATTTTAGCCTGCATAGTTACACATTAAATGGGCTGGGGACAGCAACACACAATGACTTTGTGAAAAATTACCCTGTGACATTTCAGTTTGGTCCTCTGCATTCCCACTCCCTCTTTTAGTATGCAAGCCATCCAGACCAGTTATCAGTGATATTCAAAACAAGGACGAATTGATTTTTGATTTAGTCAAAATGAGCAATTCAGCAAAACATTTCTCGGACCCTCTTGTCTGTTCAGCACTATTTGCTCTCTCTCCCTCTCTCTGACTCCAGTGTTTCCCTCAGTTTGAGAATTTATTTGTGGTGGGTGATGTAGCATGGCATGTGACGAACAGGTTCACTAATAAACTAGTCAAACAAAAATTTATCAGATAATCCATTTATTGCAAATTAATAGCCACTCAAAAAGAAGTATCTTAAGTCAACATAAGTAACTATTAAGAAATAAATAACTATTTACAAATTTAAATAAATTCTCATTTGTGAATGAATAATCAATCTTATTTCAACATAAATAACTAAATAAATAACTATTTACCTAATAAAATTAATTTCCATCTTAAGATATGTTACAGTGTTTCTCTTTAATACCCTGGTTTGTGTCATAGTGCTTTTGTCATGTGCCTAGTTGAACATTTGGCATTCCTGTTTGAACATTAGATTTTTCTTGGTTTGGAAAAATCACTTCTAATGCCTGTCTGTATGGGTATGCAGGTCCATTTATTGAAATTCTGAGGCATGCAGCCAGGTGCTGTCCTTTAAGCTTGTTCCTTAGGTCACTTTTAACCTGAAACAGAAACAAACTCACATAACCATTTTGAAAGACAGCGCAACAGAAAATTTACACATCGTGCCCTCTTTCATGGTTGAAAATCTCTTACCCTGTTCATTGCTGAGAAGTCTTTGAGTATTAGCATCCCACCTGAGCAGCTTCCTGGCTCTCTTCATCTTCCTCCTGCTTTCTTAAAAATAATGTTCAGTTGGCTCCATGGCTGATGAAAGAGGGGGAAAACCATCAGTTTATCTGGTTATGTTCTGCAGGGAGACTGCCCACAAAAAATGTCCCGTTGGACCAAAAGCTCATTGCTCCCCATTGTCCCTGAAAAAGAAGCCTACTGTTCCAAAATCCCATTGGTCCAAAAGCCTGTTATGGTTATGGTTGGGGTTGGGGTTAGGGTTAGGGCGGCTTCAGGTCAGATAACAGGCTGTCCGACTAATGGGTGTCGGAATATTGGGATCTTAGTCCAGCAGGACATTTTTTGAACTGCGGCTTTCACAATAAAAGGCCATCAGAACATCAACATGACACCATGTGCGGCTTTCCGACCGGTTAGCTGGCTAACTAATTTATCCATACAGCACTCTAACTTGCCAATCCAGCTAGCTCTACACCTAACTTAAAACATGGAGTGTAGATGTGTAATGTACAATGTTATAAACTGTCAGATGCCTGCGCACCTTTTCTGCACTGTGACTGGTTCAGTCACAATAAAGGCAACAACATTCACACATCTAAAGAGTTTAACTTTTCTCAACTGTTGAAAGTGCTCTATCCGAACTAAAAAGGCGTAGAAAACAGCTGCTCTCTGTCAGCATTGAAGCTGCTCCTTGTCTTTAATATAAAAAGGTGCTGACGGTTTCAAAGTAGGAACAGCATTAAACTTTGAATTCCCTCTTTCTTTTCTGCTCAGCTGTTTGACCATGTGGCGGAGGCCGACGTAACCCTGAGGAACAGTGGCAAGTTGGGATTCAAGTTTAAAATCCTGCCCCTGCGGGAGGATATGAAAGAGGTGGCAGGGAGGCAGTGCAAGGCACAGCAGCCAGACACAAGGCAGAAAAAGGAGCACACAGGAAGGGATGGAGGACAGTGGAAGTTTCCTGTGGAGCCCAGACCTGGTCAGCCTGTGATCTTCCCCTCTACAGTGAGTATAGCTTGACTCCAGCCAATAAGGGGGCCATTTGGCAGAAGGTGTACGAGATGGACTTGTGTGCATTTTTATCAGCTTGTGTATGTGTGTATGTGTGTGTATCAGGGCTATGTGGAGGCCGGTGCAGAGCAGTGTCTACGTGTGTTCTACCTCCCAGGCGTTCCTGAGGTGTTTGAGAAGCAGCTTCAGCTGCAGGTTGCTTTCCTACCGCCCCAGGACATCATCCTCACTGGAGAAGGAGTGTTCCCTAGGGTCTGGCTGGACTTGCCACGAAACCTATGTACATATGAACACACACACACACACACACACACACAAACACATTTCTCTCTCTCTCTCTCTCTCTCTCTCTCTTTCTCTCTCTCTCTAAAATACAAAATCTAGCTACAATAATAATAAAAAAAAAAAAAAAAAAAAAAAAATGATTTTTTCTTCTTTCTTTGATGTTGGTGATATTTTGTTTCAGGTGAGGACTTAGATTAAGCCCTGTGGGCTTCTTTCCTCTCCTGAACATGTGATTTAGATTTTTGATAACTTCATTTATTTATTTTGTGCAAATAGAAAGAACAGTGGCACTTTGAAACAAGCTCTGAAATCTCTAACTCTGCCCCTGACTGCTACTCACTAGACATATTGAAACACAAATGCTGCTGTTTGTTTTGCACCATTTTCCTTCATTGCAGCAGAAGAACACTACAGTGAGGTGTTGCAGCAGGCCAGAGCAGCTGTGGAGACAGACAGAGTCAGACAGGAAACTCAGAGCAGTCCCCTCTCTGGTGTTGGAGCGACACTGAAGGACAGCTGCACCCTAACTGTCAGTAACCACAATAAATGTTGTCCAACAAAAACCTTTATCTCCAGAAAATTAGAATAATAACCCTAAAATTGGATGACATTTAGATTTACAACCATGTACCACATACTTTTGAAATGGATATTGATTTGATTTTAGTATGTCATGCAGGGTACTCGAAACATATAATAAAGAACTGTGTGATGTTTCACTCTTGCTCTAGGCAGTACAGTTTTGCCTTTTTCTAATTTCTGTGTGTAAAATGCTTCACAAAACATGTCTCCTTTTCTGAGATAAGGCACTCTGACCACATCTTCACTGTCTGTAACCAGCAGTTTCTGAAGGGCTTTCCCTGTCTGTTATCTGAATATTGTCTTTTCAGGGAATATAATTCTCTTATCCCCTCATTATTTCCTTGTTTTTTGTGTTTGTGTTGTCCTAGTAAGATCCCCTAAGTCCTACCATGGCCATTTTCCCTAACAATTGGAGTTTTAATGTCTGCACAAATCCTGACATGCTGGCAACATTACTGCCACTGACCTATCTTGTGCCACCCGCTACCCGTTGCCACTACCCACTACCCGTGAATTGCGCATTTAGCAGCTTCCGCTATCCCTAAGCGGTATCTTGCCCCCACTCTACCCACTATACATTATGCCGACTCCGTTATTTGCGCCTGGAGGTGTGTCCGTGGGCGTGTTTTATGTGCTTTCCCTACAATTGCTATCTTGAGCACACACTTTAGGGAAAGTGGATAGTGGGTGCTCAGGACCACCCGCTATCCCATTTGGGCTTTTACAAGAGTGCACCCAGGCAGCTTCAATGCGCGCCCCGACGGAGCCTCGCCACGCACACGGTCGGACTGATACCGGGACGCTGTCGGAATGGACTAGAGGAAAGACTGTTTTTACTTGGACACTTACGCCAGTGTGTTTTAATGTTTTATCATAAGCCAGCAGCTGTGCTATATTTTTATGGTTAATATTTTATTTGCCCAATCTACCTTGTCAATAAATTAGTTTACACATAGTTCCACGTCTGCCTCTTGTGTCTGTGTGGTGTGACCGGGGGATTTTACTCAATCATTACAACCTTGTGACACATCCACTTGGACACATGTGGCTCCACCTCCCGAATTAGCTCACCTATAGTGCACCCATATATATTATAGGCGAGTGCCTATAATATATATGGGTGCACTATAGGCGGGGGAACGCCTCTTACGCAATGCTAAATCCCCAAATAACGGGTTTAGGGACTCTGGCGCAAGATAGGGCCCATAATGCCTTAGCCAGAGAAAGGCCTTATCTTACTGCTACTGTTATGGAAATAAATCAAGAGCTGTGTATTTCTTTGTTCAGTCTGCTCAGTTGGAAATAATACTGAATACTTATTGCTTTCTGGAACTCTTTGCATGTTTTCTCGCTAACTTTGAGAGTTTATCTTTCTCTCTCCCTCTCCCTCTCTTTCCTTCTCCCTCACCCTTTTTCATTTCTCTCTTTCACCTGCTGTCTCCAGTATGAGAAGCTGCTTCACATGGAGGTTGAGAGAAGACTTGTCAAAGACAATGCTGTTGCTATGACCAGCAGCCTTCTGGAGCTCCGAGACTCGCCAGATTCCTCAAGAAAGTGGCAGAATCTCAGCAGGTACTGTTTGTACACACATACAGACACACACACACACACACACACACACACACACACACACACTGATAAAACAGATGGCCAATTGGCAGCGCTGGAATAACTGACTGTTTTGTGATTCAAAGTGTCAGGATTACCGACAGATATCTCATTTCACTGTTTGTGGTATACATGTATGTGGAATGATAGATGTCATTGTGTTTGCTTTGGCTCACACCATATTGTGCCCTCTGATTCAGTTTAACTGAATGCCAATGACAAGCAGTGGTGGAAAGAATGCCAGAATGTCCAGCTTAACAAGAAGTATTGTTACTTTGCTGGTATTTTACTGAAAAGGCCATACTAGTGATTTTGCATGTGAAGTTTAATATGTACAAAATGTATATATTTTAGCACAGGATTCTTTGCGTTGCATTTTCTTGTGTTTTAGTGATGCCTCAATTACTTGTGATCTATCCTCAACCCACTCCAGGTTTCTGCTGCCTGAGTATGTTCTTGATTTTGGCTGTGTCATTCATGGAAAAGTCCTCAATCACACTGTCAAGGTCACCAACACTGGGACAGTGCCTGTGTCGCTCCATGCTGACCACAAACCTCTGGATGGCACAGGTAACATAATGGACATGTAGCAAGCCAGACAATACCCACTTTTGAGGCTATTATTCATACGTACACTCCTGATCAAAATTTTAAGACCAGTTGAGAAATTGCAAGAATTTACATTTTGCACTGTTGGATCTTAAGAAGGTTTTAAGTAGAGCTTCAAAATGCAAAAAGAAGAAATGGCAATTGGAAATTTATTGCAAACAACCATTAAACTGAAATAGGCTGTTCATCAGCTGATCAAAAGTTTAAGACCACAGCCTTTAAAAGCCCAAATTTTCGCAAAAATGTGGATTCAGTGTCATTTTCTGTCAGGTATCCACACTGTCATGACCTCCTGATGGCAAAGGCAAAAAAGCTTTCTCTCCTTGAACGCGGTCAGATTGTTGAGCTGCATAAGCAAGGTCTCTCGCAGCGTGCCATTGCTGCTGAGGTTGGACACAGTAAGACAGTCATTTTAAACTTCTTAAAAGATCCTGAGGGTTATGGAACAAAAAAGTCAAGTGGTAGACCCAAAAAAATGTCACCGTCCCTGAGCCGGAGGATCCAACTGGCTGTCAAGACACAGGGCAGTCCTCAGCCCAAATTAAGCTTGTCACTGGTGCCAACTGCAGTCCCATAACCATCAGACGGCATCTGCAAGAGAAGGGTTTTAAGAACAAAAAATGTCTTCAAAGGCCTCGTCTCCTTCAACTGCACAAAATTGCCCGTGTGGAGTTTGCATAAGAGCACCAAACATGGGACATTGAAAGGTGGAAGAAAGTTTTATTCTCTAATGAGAAAAAATTTAACCTTGACGGTCCTGATGGCTTCCAACGTTACTGGCATGACCAGGAGATCCCACCTGAGATGTTTTCTACACGGCACAGTGGAGGGCCACCATGATTGTTGATTGTTGTTGATGTTTTTGTAAGGACTGCAGATGGAAATTAGCTTCCCTGCTAAATCTGGTGCACTCATCTTTTTATTCTTGTGAAAAACTTATGAAAGCGCACACTGTCCTTTATAAATTGAATTAAAAAAAAAAAAACAACAACTTACATTTCATTAAATGTCTCAAGGGGACACTATAACAAATACCTGAATATTAGAACAAAAATACCTCTCCTCACTTGAGTTCTTGCCATGAAAAACTGTACATGTATACATACTATTTAGGGAAACAAATTTAAACAAATTAGTTTATTTATGGTGGTGTACCAGTTTATTGGTATTGATGTCTGTCTTCTTTTGAATATCAGATACTAGCATGTCTGTGTCTTTCCTTTCCAGTATGAGGGAGGTTATTCTTTTTTGAAAGATTGTTTATTCTGCTTTACATTATCTCTCTCATCTTTTTATTTTGCATTTGCAATTTTCTCTTTGTTAATTTTGTTTATGATTCATTATATTAGTTTTTTTATTTATTTAGATATATATTTAATTGTACAGTAATTTTCAAAATTTTGTGCCAGTATTGAATAACGGTACAAAATATCAGCCACTGGAAGCTTCAGTTAAAAGATAACTATTATCAGTGTTGGGCTTAAAAATCGATATAGGTCAAAACAGAGATTAAGACAGTTTTAAAAGTTGTTGATAAGGCTAGTGCGAGTGCTGAATCATAGGGCGGGGCAATATATCTATATTTTGCCATATTGTATTATGAGACTAGGTATTGCCTGAGATTTTGGATATCTTAATGTCATGATATGGTAAAGAGATGCCTTTTCCTGGTTTTACAGTTTTTCCCGATTGCTAAAACACATTTCTTGAAACCTCCACCCATTTTTTCAAAACGTTAAACACAAATCCGAAACCTCAAACTACATTCACAAAACCCCAGACTTTTCTATCAAAATCAAACTATCACCTCAAAACTAGTTATCCTGTGTTCAAAACCAAACAATGTGTTCAGATCATACACACAGCAAGTCAAAGCAGTCACCACAGAGCATTCGTCAGACACTACATAAAATACCCATGGAGGTTTTTTTTTTTAAAAGGACAAAATTAAAAAACTTGATGTTTTACCTTTGACAGTTGCGGCGTGAATCTTCCGCCTTCATCAGAAGCGTCACCAGAATGTCGGGTGGTGACGTGCTTTATCCCTTTTGCAAAAAGGGAAAACCATGATGTGGTTCATGATGTGTCAATTTTGACAGAAAGGTCACGCCTCTGTAACACCAGCTAATAAGGCACGTCACCACCTGACATTCTGGTGACGCTTCTGATGAAGGCGGAAGATTTACGCCGAAACTGTCAAAGGTAGAACATCAAGTTTTTTATTTTGTCCTTTAAAAGAAAACTACACCGGAATTTACTCAGGACATAATGAATTTACACTACCTACTACATAAAATAATTTAGGACACAGCAAACAGGACATGTAGTTTGCAGAAAATGGTCATTGTAAATGCATTTAGCAAAATAATATCATAGTCAAAGCAATATCTAGACTACATTCAGCACTACATTCAGCATAACAAAAAATAAGACTAAATGAAAAGCACATTATGGCACAATCAAAGTCACTGAGATTCATTCTCCATCATCATGTCTTTGTTGGGGGGCCGGCCAGAGGACTTCATCCATGTCACAAGCAATATTTACTCAAACTGGGTTGGACTCCTTGTCCTGCTTCCCTCATAGTCATCCCATGAACAAGGACATGGTGTACAATAGTTGCTCAGATTTCATAAGTGATGATAGTTCTCGGTCTTCCTTGGCCTCTTCCTCACCCCCTTCCTCCTCGTCCACCACCTCTCATACGTACTCTTCCCCCTCTGCCTCTCTGTATGTTTCTGTGCCACCTGTGCACTTTGAACTGACTTTTATCCTGCCCAATTGGTCTGATCACATCATTAGAATGATGTGTGTTCAGTTTTGAGTTGTTGTGTGTAAAAGGTGGCAGCTGTGTTGGAGTTGTGTTCATATTTAGCTGTCAGTGTTTACAATTTTGCGAGTGTATGACAGTGTGAAATGTGTTTAGTGACTGGGAATGTGTTTACAGTATTTCTCAATTGCTAAAACACTAAACCCTCTTCTCTGAACCAAATTCACAGTGCTCTGAACCCATTTATTGAATCGGTCATCCTTTTGGCAGAACCTTAAGCACTTTTCGCAGAGTTAGACACAACTTGCAGACATATTCTCAGCCACAAGCCACATTTTGCACTTCTTTGACAAGTTTATACACATTTTCTCACTGTTATGCACTTGTGTTGCATAATTGTGAGCACAGGGAGCAAAAGTCAAACACAAGTAAAGCACTGGTGTCACTGGTTGAACACAACAACTCAAAATTGATCACACTTGTGGCTAATGATGTGAGGGAACATATATAAGCCAGTTCAGAGAGCACTGCTTTGGGAGGCACTACAATGGATAGAAATCTGAGAGGAGGAGTTCGTGTGAGAGGTAGTCGAGGAGGTCGAGGAGGTCGAGGTGGTCAGTGAAGACAAAGAACAGTAATATCTGATGAAATCAGAGCTACTGTGATTGACCATGTTCTTGTCCATGGTATGAGCATGAGGGAGGCCAGACAAAGGGTACAACCAAACATCAGTAGATTCACTGTGTCCACCATAATCCGAAGATTTAGAGAAGAGAACAGGTAATTACCTTTTTTGACATTATAGTATGTAAATGTTGACAGCAATTACTGTATGACTATACTATATACTGTACCACAGTATACTGTAAGTAAATCTATGTTTCAGTACATCACTGTGCCAATGTACTGTAGTATTGTAATGGAGGGTTAGGCTAACTGTTTGTAGGCCTAGTATTCCATGTATATTTTTGTACTTTATTTTTACGTAGGCTTACTGTATACAAGTGCTAAATGCACAAGATTTCTGTTTGTTTTTTGTACTGCGCAAGTGCTACATGTAAATGCACGATTTCTGTTTTTTGTACTTTTTTTTACTATATACAAGTGCTAAATGCAAAGGTTTTTTGTTTTGCAACATGCATTTAGCCTACAGTGAACAATAAACATTTATTTCTACAGCTTCATGTCCTGAGCATTGCGTTTTCTATTTTTCTATGTAGTGTTTAGTGACTGCTCAGTAGTGTTTTTAATTTTGATTGACTCGGGGAACAATTTGACAACATAGTTCAGTTTTGAGCACAGATTGAACTGTTTTGAGGTGAAGGTTTGGTTTTGCAAGAGGAGTCTGAGGTTTTGTGAATGTAGCTTGAAAATTGGGTTTTGTGTTCACAGGTTAGAGAAAAGGACAGCAACTTTCGAGAAATGTGTCTTAGCAATCAAGAAAAACTGTAAGATTTAGCAAAAATGAGCAGATGAGTTTTGCAAATTGTGTCCAAGTACCTGAACAGTGTTTAAGGTTTGTACAAAGGAGTGTTTGATTGGAAAAATGAATTTGGTTTAGAGAATGGAGTTTAGTGTTTTAGCATCTGAGAAAAACTGTAAGAGTGACAGTACAGTAAAAGGATGCAGTTTTCTGAACTTAACAGATTGTTAAACCTGTTCTATTATTTGCCTTCATCAGCTGGGTCATCATGTCCACATTACTAATGATTTTTTATCAAAAATATCATTGTGTCAATTATTTGTGAAAGACATCCTAATAATTTTGGCACTTTATCGGTACTTGGGAATTCAGTCAAAATTATTGTGATATTTTATTTGGTCCATTTCATGCAGTCATATTGCATCATTTTTATTGTAAGTGTGCAGCAGGTTTATTATAGTATTATAGTATTTCTTTCACCTCATTTTTACTGTCACTATGTTCATTCTTACTGTTAGTGCACCTTGTGTTTTCTTGATGCTGCTTGTTTTTTTTTTTTTTTATGTAAGGCACAAAATAAATCATTACGGTATTCCTGTGCTTCCCAAGGCTTCAGTACAGAATTTCAGAGAGTGAAGAGCCTGCCTTGCACAGAGACACAGACATTCTGGGTTAAATTTGACCCTCAAGGAGCCAACCTGCCAATGGAGGGCATTAGCGTTGTCATGCCAATACAGGTACAAATGCACATCCACAAGCATGTGCGCATGCACACAGGTCCTCATTCTCTCTACACCCTGTTAACTGTGTACCTCATGTTTATTTGTCTGTTTAAAGAGATGGAGAATTTCAGATTGTGATTTTATTTTCATTAACAGGTGTCTGGAGGCCCCACAGTCCAAATCCGGCTTTGTGCAGTGGTGACCATGCCAGCCATCACTGTTTCCACAGACACACTGCAGTTTGACAGTGTGCAGTGTGGCATGTGTCAGGTGCATAATACACTATTATATAGTAAAATCAGATTAGAAGATACAATATATACAGCGTGTTTTGCTGTCCTACAAAGGCAAATATCTGTTGCAACTTTTTGTGTTTGCAAGGTTAAAGGTGCTATTAACCATTGTGACTGAATGATAAAGGCCATTAAATGATAAATAGTGTATCAAATATTTACACATGAACCTGTAAAACTCTTTATTTAAGCCACTAGCCAGCTAATTTAGACTTTGACTGAAATGAAAAGCTTGAACTCTGGTTGTATTTCTGTAAAATTGTCAGAACATTAACTTTCAACTCTGAATACGGATTAAATGCTGGTGCAACATCACAAGTAGATGCTTACTGAAAATGAAACCATACTGCTGAGAAGTCACTCAGATCATGGTAAAACTCCTAAATACGATGTGCTATGTAACCTCTGCCATCAGGTAATGACAATACAACTGTTCAATCACGAGTCTGTACCCTGCTGCTGGAGCATAGCTGAGGATGTGCAGCCCTGCAAGAAGGTATCAACCAACCACAATAGTTGTTTTAAGAGTTTTTTAAGAGTTGCAGTCACCTAAAGGTGGGTTTGCGGAATTACTGGTATTAAATGTTACAGCTTTATCTCATGTTGATGTGATGTAACTTACACTACACGCTACTAGCAGTTAGTTATTTAGCTGTCCAGAAACTTATCAGTCTTCAAAATCATTTTTTATGGCAAGAAAAATATTTCCTCTGGGGTCCCAAAGAAAATATTTTAAACTGCAACATTACTACATAACACTCTACTACCAGAGGCCACCTACCATCTTTGCCTTTTGCTGCCAGCTTCAGCAATCTCAGTTTAGAAAATTAAGGGCATGGAATGCCTTTAACTAAAGACTGGTACGTAATCTTGGCCTCACATAGTCTGGCCTTGCCTTCTTGCAGATAGACAAGTTAGACAAGTTCCTGCCTTTCTATTTGCGTAAAAAGGCCTTGCAGAAGCAGTGCCCTCCCCCAGTGGTATTCAAGATGATGCCCCACTCTGGCCTGCTCTACCCCAGAGACCAGGTCAACGTTCAGATCAAGTTCAGCCCTGTTGAAGGGGTAAGCCACTTTATTATGATTTTTAGTCATCTAACAGATAGTGCCATGTAGCAGTTAGACACAATGTTAAGAAGAGGGGCATGGCATAAAAAATGATAGCAAAAAGCTTTGTAACAAAAAGAACTCATCCAACATCGAATAAATATTTTATTGTTAAGCAATAATACTTAAGTAATAGTAATCATAATGATACAATTTAATTCTTCTGTTAAGCAGTACAGGGGTCCATGATCCATTAGATGAGAAGGTGTTCCCCAAAGAGCTGGGTTTTTAGCTTTGTGTTAAAGATTGAGAGGGGCTCTGCGGATTGAATGGAGTGAATGGAGTGTAATGAAAGTAGTGAGGTGGACGCTTACCTACTGTGTGTCTCCACAGCGTGCCTACAACAGGCAGCTGGTGATATGTGTGGCTGATAGCACCCAGCGGGTGCTGATCACAGCCCAGGGGCAGGGTGAGGAGCCTCAACTCGAGTTTTGTCCCTTGGAGCTGGATCTGGGGCCTTGCCTGCCTTTAAGTGCCGGGAATGAAACTGAAGTCATCGTCAAAAACCCCTGCCATTTCCCCATTGAGTTCTACTCCCTTGAGTTCGACACACAGTATCTTGAGGAAGAAAAGGTATCTCTCCCTCTGTTTTTTATTTTGTTTAAAAAATGTTTTGCAACATATTCATCATGATGTCTGTGTACTGCTTACATAGTACACACACATCATATAGTATTTGGGCCCTATCTGAATTTAAAAACAACTTATCCACAAGTGGGGGAAGTACTGACTGGTATTGCCAAGGTTTTTGAAAATGTCTACTGTAGATTAATTTTGCTCACAATCATCACCAGAAGAAAACGCATTTTTGTCCTTTAAATAAGCCAACAACACAAGATGGAAATATTGCTTTCTCATTTTGCTCATGCAAAGCTTTTATGAAGAGAAGCATTTCCAGTGTTTTTGAATGTCTGCATCAAAATCTGAGAGCTTCTCAGCCTGAAATTTTCTTGTTTATTTAGCAATATTTTCATTTAACATTTCTGCCTGGAAAGGATAGCATTGCAACATATAGGTCTGTTTGCCTTTCAGATCAATATGTGTACTCTCCTTTGCTTCATCTTGTGCAGATCCTGCGTGTGATGCAGGGTTATGATGAGCACAACATCTTGCTTCTGCCTCCCAGGACCCCTGGAGACACTCTTCCCCCAGAACTGCTTGACCATTACAATGAACATTACTCCCAGCTGGCAGACAACGGTAGCTTCAGACAACATTCAGATTACGTTTAAATACAGGCATGCAAATAATGTGCCTGCAGGTCTGCATATATGAACACTTCAGAAGCAAAATTTGTCATTTAATTTTGAAAACAGCCTTGAATATGCTGTTTTTGCAGTGTTCATTGCAACCAACTGAAATACTGAAAATGTTATTGTCTTGTATGTACAATTTATGCCAGAATGAATTAACACAACACACAAAAACACATATACACTTTCCCCAGGTTTATCAATATGGTCCACCATGTTCTCCTCTGTCCTGTTAATACACATTGACTGAGACACGCACACACACTCATGCTTTCTTTCTTATGCTTGTGTGTTATGCATTCTGTCCATTCAGAGAAGACCAGTGCAAGTTGCAGAAGCAATCTGGGGCAGCTTGAAACGACTCCTGTCTCCAGAGCAGTTGCCCGCCACATGGGTATTGACATGTCACCTGAGAGCCTAGCTGCACGCAGCCGGCGAGGCATCGCTCTCATCGTATATGGTGCCCCACTGACAGGTGGAGCTGACAGCAGTTGCATTTGCATTGGAAATGACAGAGAAGATCTTTCTTCATTGTCAGAATTTTTTACTTCTTTAAAAGAGAACAGCTCTTTAAGGCTCAATACTAGACCGAAGGACAATGGATTGCATTTTTATCGGGTATAGATCCAAGCTTCAAGTTAAGCCACAGAAGTAAAGACATAAATAGCTTTATCCCTTAGATGCATAAGTGGGACAAAAATTACCTGTGTCAGTTGTTTTTTGGCAATAACCTTGCCATGAAAATCTCATCCTTTCATGTTCTAGGTAGTCTTCAAAAATTTTGGTTTTGATGAGTCCAATTAAATGTTTTATTTACTTTTTGCACTTTTTAAGAAAATACATGTATTACTACCTTAAGTTTAAGTGGGTCAAAAAAGACCCGCATTTCCTATGGAATCTGAGAGCATTTGATCCTGACAAAGTATAAAGTCTGTTTATTGTGGATCGCACTTCAAATGTCTGTAGTGTAACAACTTATTCAGAGTATTTTATACGTTATGTTTATATAATATTATATCCTATCATGTTAATATTATCCATATTATATACATCTTTTTTTTTTTACTGCTGGAACTTTTTTATGACACTAAATTGATAATAAGTGTAGAACATTGTACATTTGCTACATAGGTGTTTGTTTTTTTGGGGGTTTTTTTTAGATTAAAATCAGCCTTTCTAGATAGCTAGCTAACACCATATAGCTAAGTTGGCTAGTTGGCTAGTTAGTTATAGTAATAGTAGTTGCTTTATTTGTATGATATTATTCACAACAGCTTGCTAACATTATTATATGTTGGGTGGGTGTTTTGTAGACATAAACGAGCAACAAGAGAGAAGTAGATGCCTAAGCAGTGAGCCCAGGACATTTGTTTTAGATTTTTGCATCGTCACTAACCTACGGCCTAAGTGCATTTATTAGTTTGGAAGCCCATATAGTGGATAGGTTGCTAGTTCTATTTGACAGTTATTTAATAAAGTTTTGCACAAAGGATCAAAATAATCAACTTAAACTATTAAAAAATACATGGAATCTAATATGGGTCATTTTCGACCCCTACACTGGGAAATTGTAGGTTCTTGTAAATTATGCATCTAGTGGTTAACTACTTTACTTTTAATATCGTGAGGCAATAGGGAGTCTCAAATTTCATGTCTGTTTCTGTGTGTGTGTGTGTGTGTGTGTGTGTGTGTGTGTGTGTGGTATCCCTCTTTCTCCAGATCGGAGCAGCACAGCAGCAGCCCTAGCACGTCACTATGGAGGGGTGTGTCTGAGTGTTGATGAGGTCGTTACAGAGGTGCTGACCAATGGCACTTCACCTGTTAGCATGACTGCAAGACAACTCTATGACCACGCTGCCGCTGAGTACTCTCAGAGGAAAGCAGACAAGGCTGGTGAGACAAAGAAACAAAACCACAAAGAAGATTTTTCCTGATATATTTTTTAGATTGATTCTTCATAAACAAGCAAAATTTTCATGTTGGGTGGCCATATTCAAGAAGTTGAGGTGAACTAGTGAGCAACACACTTCCTTATTGTTCCCTTAAAAAGTAACTAAACCCCAGAGCCAAATCTTAGTGCAAGTTCTAACAGTGGTAGTATGGTGCCTTGTCTGTGGTGGCAGGTGATGTCTCTGCTTGTTGTAGCTGTGACTATTATTTAACCATTATTGCCATTTTATGGTGTGTAATTATAATAATTATAAATATAGTTTGATGGTATTTATAATTTTCTGGTAATTTTGTCCAGTAATTTGTGTGGAGGTTTTTTTGGGGCTAATTTTCTAATAATTTTCTTGTAAATTCTTACTGATTTTCTGATCATTTCTTGTCATTTTTAATAATTTCTTGCTAATTTACTCATCACCTTTCCCCATTGTTTTGAAAGAAATCAAGTGAATTTGTTTATATTTCAAAAGGTTACTTGGTTACTTTGGTTGCAACCAAAGACAAGGATTCCTACTTTACACCATTAGACACCAGGCTTCACACAGATCTGGGTTTGAGAATTAGTTACTCTCTAAGAAAGGCACTCCTCCACAATGGTTCCCACTCACCTTTCCCTACTGTATATAAGCAAATACGAATACAGTGTTCAAGTACAATAAATAAATAAAAATCCATGTGATTACAGCTCAAGCTTCTCAAGATACAGGGGTAGAAGCTGCTCTTGCTGCAGCTCTAGCTCCAGCGCCAGAGTCAGTTACCACCACTGTTGTTACTGCAGAAGTTCCTTTTGCACCCAAAACAGACAGCAGCCACAGTGATGAACCCAAAGCTTCACAGAGGACTGAACACCCACAGGCCAACCTTTCACAGGTACCATAGCTCTTGAAATTCTGCAGTGGCTGAATGTTCATTAACATGTATAGTAGCTCAAGTTAAAGGTTATTTAGAGCCAGTCACTGTTTACAGTTAAATCTGCAATGAACATTGTTCTTTTATCAAGTGACTATTTATTTATTTACTTACTTAGAATGTATAATGGTTAGAACATTGTGATGTACTGGAGCATATGGTAACCACCCCCCTCCCTCAAAAGTTTAACCTTTTGACTACACAAGAATTGATATAAATGGTCAAAATTCCCTCCAAAATACCACATTAAGACACCAAGACCTTGAGGAATGCCACTGAAAAATTCATGTTTTGATTTGGTGTCCATAACGGTTTAACGTTCAACTTTTTCCTTTAAGAATTAAATTTTTTGCTGGCTGGATGGCAAGCACTGTGTTCTGGGAATTGCTCAGAAACTCTCCTTTAGTGTCAATATACAGTACATGGAAAACGAGTGCTGCCCTAATCAATATCTGATAATCCATATAACAGCATAACCTTGAGTGTGATATTGGTTTTTACCAAACAGCTTTACAAATGAAATGCTCCCATTCGTCAGTTAACAGTAATAAGCGACAACAGCCTCTGCCAACACAAATAGTTCTACCAGAGTTTAACCTTATTCTGAATAAAACGCAAACATTTTCTGACCTCAAGCTAGATTGCCTGGAGGTTTCCATTGTAACATCCACATGTGGTACATTGTTGCTCAGAAAGTTGTCTGTAAGGCAGTGCTTCATAGCCCTCATCTTAACCATTGCTGTAATCATTCCAGTGCCAGTAGAATGTCCCTTATGGATTATGGATATACTATCAGTGTTGGGCAAGCTACTTGGAAAATGTAGAGAGCTAAGCTACCAGCTACTCTACATTAAATGAAGCTTCACTACACTGAAGCTTCCCACCAGAGAAATGTAGCAAGCTAAGCTACAATAAAATGACAAAATGTAGCTTAACTACATCAAGTTACTTTTTTTTTGTTTGTTTGTTTTTTTTTAACATTGAACCAACTTCATTCCAAGTCATTGCTATCTTAGTGATCAATAAAATTGTCAGTCAAACAGGCAAAAAATGTTGAGTTCAATAGCTTATGAAACTGTGCTCTCTCTGCTTTTACTGCTACAAACCATGGCAACAAAAAATATGTTAATGTGGGGGAAGTGTGTATATATGTTAGTGTGTGTGTGTGTGTGTGTGTGTGTATGTGTGTGTGTGTGTGTGTGTGTGTGTGTGTGTGTGTGTGTGCGCGTGCACGCACCTGTGTTTGCATGTATGCTAAAATTATGGCACATTTGGAGGACAATGTGTGACCTTAAAACTCAATAATTTGGTTCAAATCACAGGAGCAAAAGAAGAAACCCTGCTCCAAACATTAACAGCTTGGCAAAAAAAATGACGTGATGTGTGTGTGAGAGTGTGTGTGTATGTGAAGAGAGATCAGTAAAATAGTTTCACTACTTAAAAGCTATTTGATTTAGAAAACAGCAGTTTGTTAAAGTTTGGGGGTGCTTGGTATCATTTTCTCTGAAAACTGGGTGGCTTTGACTTGTTGCAGTTTCAGGGTGGATAGTAATTGGGTAACTTCACATTAACAGTAGGCTATCTTTAGGCTGGGAAATGTGACTCTCATACATTTGACTTTTAATAAAACAAAAATATGAAAAGTTCTGAACAAATGAAATATTAAAAAATACCTATATCAAATATAGTGCAGCAGTTGTTATTAATGCTGTGCTTGATGTGCAGGAGGGTCTGAAGCAGCTGGATGTGATTTTGAATCGGGTAGGAGATGTGGCCACACTCAGAAATCTCCTTTCAGTACACCTACTGGTTGATATCCTGGCTGAGAGATTGCAGGTAAGATTACACACTAGCCCACTGACATATGGCTGCAATAATATATTTTAGTTAACTTTTACTTAAAATTAAAATGGATAAATACTTGGAATAAAAGCGTTTCTGTTTAGCTGTGGTGAGGGAGGAATCTGTATCATTTTTTATTATTTATCGTTTTTGGCCTCTATATTTAATTAGAGGCCAATACCAGTGCCATTTGTATTTCAGAACCATATATTGAACTAACATTAATACAGTTTATATTGTTTTATTTGAGTTGTCCTTGTTCTTCAGTTTTTAATGCTTGGTGTCCTTGTCTTGTCATTGTCATCATTGTGCTTGCTGCCATCGCTGTGGTGATAGCTAAATGATTGTCACCATGGCATTGTGATTGATGGCCTGGAGTCTGTGTACACTCGCTCAGTGGTCAGCACACTACAAGTTGTCCTTAAGGCCTTTAATAACCGCAAACACATCTACGTAGTCAACCTGTCTGACACTTACACTGCCCTGAAGGCACGGGAGACAGCACAGAGAGAGGCTGAGGGTAAAACATGCACCAGCACACACACACACACACACACACACACACACACACATAACCACAAAACAGCATGTCAACCATTTTTAGAAATAAAGCAACTTTTACAAAATGAGTGATAACACATACAGTTTAGCTTACAGTTTATAAAAATTATGGTAACCTATAAGGCCAAACAAAAAAATACCTTTGGTTCCGGTTCCTTGTCATTTAAGGGCATGAATAGGTAGGGAATTTATTTTATTTTATTTTTTATTTTATTAAGCATTTTAAGGATGGATAGGGGGGATTTTTTTTTTATTATTCATGGGAAGGATGGGTAGGTAGGAGTTTTATTTTATTTTATTCTTTTTTTTATTTTCTGAAGCCATGCGTGGGTTGCTTTTTAAATATACTTAATTCAATATTTGCATAAGTTTCCACCTTTTTAACAGACGGAGCAGCGTAACTACTGGCAGAGGGAGGTGTCTCTGGCTCGCATCACAGCGCTAGGTACCTGAAGTCGAATACACCCATCACACCCACCGCCATAGAGCCAAGCTCCACGGTGGGGGCAGCAGGCAAACATGACGGATCCCCCGTCATGTTTGCCTGCTGCACTTGCAAATCTACAATGGCACTGTTTCACCTCTTTCACTACGTCTGCAAGGGTTTTCTCTCATAGTCGGATTATTTTTGCTGGTGGTTTGCGAGGACAAATCACACACACCGTGCAGAAGTCCATTCTTTCCAGCCAGTGCTGTCGGTGGCGTGTGATTCAATGAAGATATTTTCTGAAGTTACGTGAGAACATCACAAATAAGGCGAGTGCAACATCGATCAAAATAAAAGCCCTGCTTAACTTTTGACCAATGCCAACATGGTCACACTCGGTCGCATAGTGCCTTTATTTTATTTTTTTTTTAATTTATTTTTACACAGAGGCCAATAAAATAACCTGACTCGGGGGTTAAATGGGACACTCGGTCGGGAACCAGAACCCAGAATTTTTTTTTGTCTGGCCTAAAGGGTAACAGACAACTCATGTTCTTGGATGATAAGGTCATAATAGTGTTAAAGACACAGACCTTTGGAGATAATAAATGATGAACCTCGTGTAGTGATTAAGTTACAGTAGTGATTTACATGCATGTGGGGATAGAACTTTTCAACAGATGTGCTTATAGATTGGGTCCTTTGTATAATTTTGTTGGTCATCCAGAGGCCCTACTGAGGGAAGCAGCTGACAGGGAGGAGCAGTGGCTGCTCAGCCTGGGTGAGGACGAATACGATGCTCTACCCGAGGAAAAGAAGGAGTGGATTTCTCAACGACAAGTGAAGTTCCGACAGCACAAGCGCAGGTACTCACTAGAGGGTGGGAAAAAAACGATATCATAGATTAGATGCTGTCCACAATAATTTATTTAAGACCCCCTTTACTCAAAAATGTGTTTTTGTTGTGGTTATGTCCCCTAAAATGTCTGACCTTGATGATACTGACCTGTATCTGTGAAAAGTTGAGGTGTTTCCACAGTCGTCCCGGAGGTCTCTGTGCACTTCTCTAAAATCCGATATTAGAGCTGCAGCTATCGAATATTCTAGTAATCGAGTATTTGACCAAAAATTCTATTGAGTAATCGAGTAATCAGATAAAATGCGTTTTTGCCAAGATAAAGAGCAATTGTGTGTGTATGTGTGTGTGTGTGTGTGTGTGTGTGTGTGTGTGTGTGTGTGTGTGTCACGGACATGTCTTGGCACAGCTGTTTGGAGGCGCAGCGCGAGTCGCAAACTCGCTTGCTGTACATTAGGGTTGTCACGATACTAAAATTTCAAACTCGATATCGATACCCAGGAAAATATTTGATACTCGATACCATTTTCGATACCGCAGGGATAAAAAAAATGACAAAAATTTTAAAGGCATAAAAAATGTTTTATTAAAATTAAAACTCAAAAATAGACTTTTCAATCAAAAAAATTAAAAATAAAATCACAGTTTGTTTTCATTCTGTGCAAATTTCAAAAATGACCCAAATAACATAATTTTACAACATTTTAGCTTATAGTGCAAAAATAACAATGACATATGTTTTAGAACTACAAATTTACTACAGACTACTAAGCATTATTTTTATTAACATAGTATTGTTTTATATGATTGACATTTTCTGGAATTGTGTCGCGGAGTGGACGCGGAGTGGTGAGGGTCTCCTCTCTGCTCCTCTCCAGACTGCACCCGCTGCTCGCTGAGAACAGGAACTGCAGAGGAACGATACGTGCTTTCATGTCACTCTCCAAAATACAAGAAAAGTCTCCAATAACACCAGGAAAAGTCGCTAGGTTTGTCGATAGTCGCTTTTGACAAAAAAAAGTAAAGGAACTTTGGACATTTTCTTCCTTTTTCTAACACATTTCTCTTCGCTTTCCTCATTTCGCTTCCCTTCTGACATCTTGCCGCTACTTCTCAAAACACGCCCACCTCCTCCTCCTTCCTTTGCGTGCGTTATGTAAGCATGTTGCGCCAGTTGTGCCACATTAAAAATAGTCCGTGCGAAACACCGTGGATTTATATTTTTATTTATTTATTTATTAAACGATTCTTCGAGGCAGGAAAAATTACCCGAGGCAAAAAAAGAAGGTACTCGATTACTTCGAGTAATCGTTTAATCTCTGTCCGAGATTCAGACGTACACTGGGCCAAATAGATTTGGAGTTTTTTCATGGAAAGAAAACTTCTAAATATATTATATTTATGCACAGAGATGATTTTTTAGGGATTCAATCAATGTCTGAGGGGGATTTAAATTTGACAACGGGGGGAAATCACTTTTTTTGTCTCTGTTCCATTTGTATGGGCACAACTGTGATGCAGCACATACCACACACAATCTTCTTCAAAATTACAGCAAAAAACCTCCTAAAGAGCACTGGCCAATTGTCACCCATACATGGTTTGGTTTGATGTGGTTTGTTTATTTACACATAAAAGAAACTTTATAGAAGATACAATATAAAATGAACAGGGAAATGTGAGGGAGAGTTGCCTAAAAACCCCCAAGGGGCTGCCTGGAGTGGCAGTCTCCAGGCAGCATATCATTGGAAGTAAGCAAAAATTTCATTATGTTTCATACCAATAATTTAAAAAAGTAATAGAAAAAAAAGAAACATTATGCCTAGCACTTTATAACAATAAATCCTATAAATACCAGTCTGGTACACAATTGTAAAGAATAGTGAGCGTCATAAGACGCTCACTGTCTTCTCTAGTTTGTGGTTGTGAGGGACTGTTTTGCGCAAATATTGATTATACTGTACTGTAGTCCAACAGAATGACATTGATTGGTTATAGTATTTCAAATGCAATTGTTCAGACAAACTTAACTTGTGGTTGTAGTAATGTTTCAATGGTTGCTGGATTTTTACATTTCTTTAGCCTTCCTCAGGTGGACTTATTTTTGGAACCAGTTTTCTCATTTTCAATCTATTAGTTGAAAAATTTTAAACCATATAAAGCACAGTGATTTACCCCTGCATGTCCGTGTGTATCCACATGTTTGTCTGTGTGCCTTTGTGTTAGGGAACTGGAGCGAATTATGAGAGAGCAGGAGATAAAGAGGCAACAGGAGGAACTTGAGAGGCTGAGACAAGAAGAGGAGTTGAAGAAACAGACTGAGAAAGTGGTCAAAACAGATAGTAAAGAAGAATTCTCAGGGAAGAAGAGTCTTCAGGGAAGGAAGCAGGTCTGACATGTATACCATGCATCCCTTTCAACTTTTCTTCCTGTATCATCCAGTATACACACAGATAAATGCACACAATTGCTGACGCATAAGTGATTTTGGAATCCATCTGTTTCTTTTCCTTTTCAGTCTACAGTCACAATGGATGGTCAGAGGATGTCTTTCTGTAACTCTAAAGAGTCACTAGTAGAGCCCAGAGAGTGTTTTAATTCCCCTGAAGGTGCCAGCAGCTGCTATGAATCCCAGTATTCTTTTATGCTTGACAGAGAAAAGCTTTTAACCTTTTAATGCAACATCTCAGTATCAGTAATTGCAATAATGCTGCTGTAGTTTGAATTGAACTGATAATTGAATTGATACATTGATACATAATTGAAGTGTTTTTTAGCTTCTAGTATACATTCCTTTTGATAGTCATACTGGACATGCAAAGCTGTTGACATGAAACTCTTTTTTTTTTTATTATGGCACCTCTTTACTAATATAGCACATCAAAACAAAAAAGCCCATGAGGTCCAGAAAAAGACAGAAGAGACCAAGGGACCACAGGCAGAGTCTCTTGAACCTACAAACAACCTGGTGGGAAGACAGGTGGGTTTACTGATATGATTTGAGTTCACAATTTTATTGATCTGGTTACAGTTTTGGTCTTTATTGGCAAGCATATACACAGTGATGGTTACTTGCCAACTGAATGACCAGCTCTTGAGAATTACTCATAATGAAGTAAAGACAGTTTTAATATTACAGTCTGCTGAATGGCTGGAACCTCAGCCACCACTGTTTAAAATCTACGTATATGGGAAAATGCAGTGTGTATTTATTTCTTACTTGTGATCTTATTCTTGGTCCTCTTCCCATCTGCTCAGCTCTCTCCACTGCAGTCCAGTGAAGATGACCTGCTGTCTCAGTTCCAGGCCTATGAACAAAACCAGGTCCAGGTGGACCACATCCTGCAGTACTGGGACCGGGCCCAGGGCCTCTTGCTGGTCCCACTCTTGGATGATGAAGCCCCACTGCCATCAGAGGACATCTCCCCAGAGAAACAGGTAATTTTGGTTGACTCCAGCAAAACTACTCACTTCATCTTGGAGAGTTGGCACTCTCACTTTTTGGTTAGTGGCAATTGAAAGGATGCCATTCCTCTTCCATCCCTCAACAAATTAGCCTAATATCTATAAAATGTATATACTTTACGTTATTTTTAATCTTTTCCCAAAGCAAGCAGTGGTATTTTGGAACTCTGGTATCACATTTCCTACCTTTTAACCAGCTATTGGTTTCCATTTAGTCCACTACAATATGAAAATGAACTTTCAGAGGCTTCAAACTTTCTTCACACCAGTATTCCATTATCATAATAAAGTTGTCTACGTTAGTCTTCACTTGAAATTTGGCAGAATGAGACAGGCTCTCTGGCAGTAAATAGTCTCAAGGCAAAAGTCTGTTTTACACACCCAATTATCAGTTCTAAGGTTTATGAATGGCAATGATACTGTTAGTGACAGAAGCAGAGGTGGGTGTTTCAACCAAAAATTCATATTTAAAAATCAAGGGATTTTGATTGTATGTTGTGAAATCTTTAGTACCCCTGCATGATTTGCAAAATGACTTGTTGTAATGTAAAATGTGGGTAAATTATCATAAATGGGTCAAATATTCTAAATCACTTGTATGGTCCTTTAATGGCCTGATTGTTCTTCTAAACGGAAACAAAATGGTTTCACTCCAAGCCATGTTTTCACCACAAGACCCAAGTTTTATTTATTGGTTATTAAGGACTCTAGTTTCCCGGCGCAGCGCGGGGTGGCGCAGTGAGGCGAACCCCGCACAGAGCTAGTTTCGACCGGCGAAACGGGAGAGGCGGACAGTTTCCAAGTTTCACAGGCCGAGGTAGGCCGAGATGGGAGTGGCGGCGCAGCAGGGGGAGGTGCCGACAGATTCAGCTTGGCGCAGTGACAGTTTCGTGCAAAAAGGCTTCGCCGAGGTGCACCAAAAGCTTGCCATCTGAAACCACGTCTACTTTCAGCGTAAGACGGAGCGGAGCCCACGCAGTCGAAGTTTGGCCACACCCAGTTGGCGAAGCGCATCTGCGCTACGCCCCCGCCTCGCCAGGTCTGCGAAACTAGAGCCCAAAGTGTCACACTTCCATGACACTTAACCTTACTGTTGCCTCTTTCAAATAGCTGCTAAAAACCCTGACCACACATCCACACACTAACACACACACACACACACACACACACACCTACTGTCTCACCAGGAATTATGATTATTAGGGGTCAAAGCCCGACTGGGCTGGGGGGCATGCTTTGCAAGCGCAGCGTGGCTTACGAAGAAAATTGCCAAAGTTAAAAATTTTTAACTTCATCCCCGAAACGTAGTGTGCCAGGGGTGCTGGGAACCCAATTGTTTTTGCTTGGATTTATTATTATTATCATTATTTTTTTATTTTTATTCTTCGACGCATAAAGCTGGTACTGCAGCCTGAACTGTAATAGTTATGTGAAGAAAATTTTAGAAGTTTTCTTTTTTTTCCCATTTTGAAGCCTGTGGACCCACCGATGACCCTGCCTGGAATGATTTTTAACCTGAGACTCGCATGGAACGTGTGGGTCTGGGGTCCGACTTGCGCGGGGGGGCTTGGACCCCGCTCATACCTGCTTGTAGGTCTAGTTTATTTGTGCTTCTTAATGGTTAGACTTACCCTCAGCCCTGCCTTCTACTCATGAACCGTTTGCAAACACAGATGTTTGCAATCTCTCTTATGTTGTATAATATGAAATCTATACCTCTTTGAAGATGCTTTGTTCTCAAATACAAAAAACAGTAGTGTGACAAACCAGTGTGTGTGTGTGTGTGTATGTGTGTGTCAGGTTTTTGAAAGCTATTTCAGCTATTTGAAACAGACAACAGTAAGGGTAAGTGTCATGGAAGTGTGACACTTTATAGCCAATGAATAAAACTTAAATAAAGTTATATAAGTATATTATTCCATTATCGGCTCTACTTATCACATTATTTGTGTTTTTTTTTTTTTTTTTTTTGTTACCCAGCTAATAATGGAATAAACAGCCAATAATGTAAAGCCCTATTACATTATTGGCATAATACTTTATTGCATTGTTGGCAAAAAGTTATGCTATTGGTTCAGTAATTTTATTACATTAGTAAGTTATTACATTATCAACTTCTATTACATTAAGAACAGAAAAAATATTATGTTATTGGCAGTTATTACATTATTGGCAGGTATTACATTAATGGTTGCTGTTATTGGACACTTACTGTGTCCCTTATAGATAGATAGATAGATAGATATAAACTTTATTAATCCCCGCAGGGAAATTACAGTGCCATAGCAGCAGAAAAAACAGCCACACACAACACAATAGAGACAGTAAAACCACATTACAAACAGACTAAGAAGTGCAGTAAGATAGATAAGTGAATAAATAGTAAAATAAATAAAATACAGTGAAGTAAAATAGTAAAATAGTAAAATAGTAAAATACGATGAAGACCAGAGGCTGAGGCACTATAGGCGATCGATGGGGCAGTAACTAAATAAATAAAAAATAAATAAACCTATCTTTTTAGAGCAGAGTTGAAGAGCCTGACTGCACTGGGTAGGAATGATTTTCTGTGCCGCTCTGTTAGGCAGCGGGGCTGTATCAGTCTATGGCTCACATTGCTCTTTTGCCTGTTTATTATGTCATGGAGGGGGTGGCAGGGGTTGTCAGGGGTTGTTATTTCATCTAAATTAATTGCACACATCTTAGTCTTATGACTACAGCTACAATTTTGAATCCAGTGGTCTTATCCATCATCACCCTGCATTCACAGGCTCACTGTCAACAGTTGCCAGCAGTTGGCAAGAGGACCAAGAAAGAATGGGAGAAAAAGAGGCTTGAAAAAGAGAAACAGAAGGCAGATTTGGCTGATGCCACCATCCCTCACATTGTACTGAGCAAAACAGAGGGAGACTATGGTAGTGCCACAGAGCTGCTGAAAGGTAGTACCCTGCCTTCACAGGAAGAGGTATGTTAACACTCACGTTTTGTAGCTGGCATGATTTATATTTTTGATTTGAATGTAAACTGGCTGTTTGTTTTTTAGCACATACAGTCAGGTCCATAAGTATTTGGATAGTGACACAATAGTCATAATTTTGTCCTTGTACACTGCCAACAGTGGATTTGAAATAAAGTAATCAATATGTGATTGAAGTGCAGACTTTCAGCTTTAATTTAAGGGGTTGAACAAAAATATGGCATCAACCTGTTAGGAATTACAGCCAGTTTTATACATCGTCACTCCTTTTCAGATGCTCAAAAGTAACTGGACAAACTTTACATAAGATACATAACTATAATTATAAGGATTATATTCAATATTTGAAGGAAAATCCTTTGCAGTCTGAAGTCTGTAACCCATGGACAAATCGCCAAATTCTGAATTGCAATGTTGTTACCAAACCATTGATTAGGCTACTCCTAAAGTTGTTGCTATCTGTCTAATAGATTTTTTTTTTTTTTTTTTTTTGGCTTTTTTAGCCTAATGATGGCCTCCTTCACCTGCATAGACACCTCTTTGGATCACATGTTTAGGGTTCTGATAAACAACAACCAAATGCAAATGCAAACACTTGGAATGAACTCCAGACTCTCTTTCTTCATTTGTCATGGAATAATGAGGGAAAAGGCCACACCTGGCCATGAAACTGCTTTTTAGTCAAGTGTCCAATTACTTTTGAGCCTCTGGAAATGGGGTGACAATGTATAAAATTGGCTGTAGTTCCTAAAAGGTTAATGCCATATTTTAGTTCAACCAACCCCTAAAATTAAAGCTGAAAGTTTGCACTTCAATCACATCTTGGTTACTCCATTTTAAATCCACTGTAACTCTCCTCTCATACTTCTATAATCCTTCTAGTGCTGTCTCCTTTCATTTATCATAATTTATATCAAGAGATAGGCCCGTCACTCTTGCCAACCATGAGATCCTGTTTTTTTGTAGTTGCCACTGCAACTCATTTGCAACCCAATTAATTTTATCTTGCAGGATTAATTTCTACAAGTATACCATCTCTTTGTCTTCCTTCACCTCTGACAACTCCTCCCATCCCTCTGAATAGTCTGAGACCTACAATACCTCTCCACTTAACATGTACTTCTTGGTTTCTCATTAATTTATCATGTCCTGTTTTATCCTCCTCTTCTTTGGTCTCTTCAGGTGTTGGTTGGCTTGGGGTTGGGTGCTAGTGGCCTGCCCATCCCCCCTCCAGTCATCTTCTCTGTGGTTCCTTTTCCCAAGATGAGGGTGGCGCTAAGTGATCAGCTGACCTGCGACTGTTTCACTTTCCTAGTCCCTTCAGGCCCAGAGGTTGGTGGGATGGAAATTGGAAAGGGCAATGCAAAGCCATCACATACACCCAAATTAAAAACAATTAACAATACAGCTGGTGTGAGGCAGAGGCTACCAGCTATCTCAAGCATGGTCTTATAGGTTCATTGTAAGTATACCAATTGAGAAAAGATTTCTTCCCTAACTTTTCACCTGAACCTGCTACTTCCCCAAGCACTACCACATTCTACGGAAGATAAATTTGTCAATTTGTGAATTTACCTGTGCACTCTTGTGCATGAGTCATCAAGCCTTATTTTTAGAGTGGCCTGGGCACTGCAAGGGTAAAGATAGAGAGAGGTACCCTTGCTGAGGCCTGTAGTAATTATACAACCATATTCTCCAGTTATCTATTTTATGAATGCTTACAATACCTCCTGTACCTATAGGCGGCTGTGTGCTTCTTTGTGTTGATGGTTCAGTCCAATTAATTACTTCAATTATACTTGTACTGATGAGCCATATTAGCATCCCTTTAACATGGTGGTACTAGTTGTAATGCCATACCAAGTCATCATAGTTAATTTGGAAATGGCATATTGATGTTTAAATAAGCCTCACACAGTGCTTTTAAAGTTTCTCGAATAAGAATCATGTTTTGTGTGTGTGTGTGTGTGTGTGTGTGTATGTGTGTGTGTGTGTGTGTGTGTGTGTGTGTGTGAGTATGTGCGTGTGTATGTGTACTTGTGCACACTAAAGGAGGACATGGTAGCCACCTCTGCTAAAGGTTGCCGCATGAAGGAGGATGCAGTGATACAGGACAAGGAAGAGAAGGGTAGAGAGAGTCAGAGGAGCAAGAGACAAACCTCAACTAAGAGAGAAGAGAAGGGCTCAGGCCATTCCTGCTCAACCAGTCTCTCTCACCGGAGTGAACAAGGTGGCACACAACATGAGTGCAGCCAAAGGTAAGGGAGAACACACTGGCTATGTGGCATATAGACAAATGCATTTTCTTGCATCTACATCACGTTGCTTTGTGTGCTGTGCTCTGTTGCATTATTCCTGTTATTTTGGCATAACATACAGTATGAATGAGTGGAAGAAGTAATAAAGCATCCATCCCAAGAAGATGCACTGTTACTTTGCTGAAAATTTTACTTAGGTAGAAATTTGTTGAAGTGAAAGTAAAATGTAGCTCATTTAAAAGGTAATCAACGTTACTGAGTTACTTTGTAGAAATGAGTACATTAAGTTTAGTAAAAGAAAAATAGACTTTTTAAAAAAAAAAAAAAGATCAAATGTACAAGTATGTACAAAACATTACTGAGGCTACTACTGAGGGTTAAAGCTAGTTCGTTTGAGGTTTGTAGGGTACAAGATGGTGTGTCTGTCAGAACACAGGAATGACGAGCGGAGATGAGGACTCTTTGCCAGCAGATCTAATGGCTGTGGTGCTTTATTGTGGCACTCAGTATTGTAAACAGTTTCTATAAATAATAATAATAATAATAAATCATATTATACATCACTGCCATCTTGTTAATAATATAATGTAATCACATAAACAGAAATTACTTAAAAAGTAAATAAAAATAAATTACACAAGAAACCAACATTCATTCATTTTCACCATAATCATGATTAAACTGATCCAATAACACCATCTACTGGTTAAAGTGAACATTAAAGGCCCCAGGCTGTACAGTTTTCCAGGGTTCTATTTTAACTGTTGATATCCCTAGCAAGATGTATTTGTGGTTTTGAGTACTTGTGGTCCGCTAAATATAGTTTCACAGCTCCTTTCTCTTGTCTTTCTCCCGGAGCGCTGGCATCACAGTTCGTTTAGCCAATCAAAAGAGAGAATCAGCACCTCTCCACTGATTGGCTGACTGTTTTCTGAGTGACATATGGTCGGGCCAATCACAGGCAAGTTAACGGCTGTAACGTTATCAACGGTACTAATGAAAAACTTCACAATTTCTGAAAATGTTACTGTCCTGATGAGACAGAGAAAAAAAAATCACTTACTGGTCATGGCGTTGACGTTGGTCCAGACAATGTGGGGACAGCAGTATCCTTTCCCAACAGTTTCTTTGTAAAACCAGCATTGTACTGTGTCAGGTTGATAAAACAGTCGGCGCTGAAATGAGCCAAACAGACGAGCAAATTTGGACAAAAATCCTGTGGGACCCAGGAAAAAAATTACCATCAGCCACTGGTCTCTAATACCCCTTTTCCACCAAAGAGGTTCCAGGGCTGGTTGGGAGCCAGTGCCTGACTTAGCACCGGTTCATTGTTTTTCCACCGCCCAAGCACCGGCCAAACTGATTCCAAATCGGTTCCAGGCAAGCACCAACTTCAAGCAGGGGCTAAACAGGGGCCAGAGACAGAACCGATGACGCGACCCACCACGTCATTGGTGGGCGGGGTTACAGACCCAAGCAGGAACAGCGAACGCTATAAACGTATAGCTAAATGTAGTCGTTCGTGTCGTTCGTTCTGACCACGGATACGTCGGGTAGCCAGCAATAATTGTGTTTTTCGCCTCTGGATCACAATGTAAGCTTGTTAAAGACATGAGCAGTATTTGCAACAATTGTCGCCCATGTTGGTTATTGTGATTCCAAGCGAGCGTCTCGCACACCCACACCCACATGATCACGTTTTACGCTGACGTAATGACGTGGGTCTGACTTGGCTCCGCTTGGCTCTTGGCCGATGGAAAAGCAAACCAGTTTTTTGTTGGAACCAGTTAAGCACTGGCTCTAGCACCAGCACCGAACTAGCACCAGGTTCTTTTTGGTGGAAACGGGGCATAACGTGTGTTTCTTTTGGAAGACTGTGCAATGAAATATTAGTCTCCTTGCATCCATCTATGGTGCAACAACGTTTCTTGGACATGTTGCTAACTTGTTAGCTTGTTACCTGGGGAGGCAGGCTGGCTAGTTTAAGTGGGTGGAATAGCCTTATGTGTGACGTCACAAAAAGGAGGAAGTGCTGTCCGCGCGTTTAAAAGGGAGAGTTTCAAAAAACAGGCTGTGTGCATTTCTCCATTTATCACAGGTTTAATGCATGGTACAGTATTTATGTGGCCCCGAGACCTTCCTTATCATGACGGCAGCTCCCCTGCCGAGCAATGAACACAATTTATATAGAAGCGACACTTACATTGTGCATCCTCTCGGACAGTCGGAGCACCACAACAAAAGCACACCTCCAAACAAAAACAACCTTATCAAAGGCAAAACACAGGAAAAGTCCCCACAGGTGTACCAAGGTGAAAAAAGGAGAAAGGAAAAAGTCTGTTGACTCTGCTAAAGGCGGTGCCACTAACTAACTACTCCAGGGCGATGACGTCACTTCCTTTAGATAAGGAGGAAGGAACCTATGAACACTTTCAAAATAACAGCCTTTTATACGTGTGTGTGTGTGTGTGTGTGTGTGTCTTTGTGTCTGTGTGTCTGTGTCTGTGTGTGTAGGCTTACAACGTACCGCTGGTTGGTACCAGCCAATGGCGAGGTGGTTCTGAGGATTGGGTTCCACCCAGGCTCCTCTGGGATGTTCAGCCAGACGTTCAGCTTTGAAGTGCTGGGCACCCAGAAGTGCTATCAGCTCCTCTGTAGAGGAATCTGCACCTACCCCTCCATCTGCAAAGACTACATGTCAGTCAAAATCATATACATATACAGTCAAGAGAGGGCATGGTACAGATTATACATGGGTCTATGTCTACACAAAAATTAACCAAAACACACAACTTATGTATGTTTCCTTCACATAATTTTAGCTGCCTCAACCAAAAATGTAAATGCAATTATCGCACAGTTTTCCATAGACCATAATATAAATAAGAGCCTCTTTTAAGATGGAGCAAATACTATCACCGATCATGGAAAAGGCTCAGGAGCCCTCAAGTCTCATAACCAAAATCAGCCTCATTCTTGTCTATGAGCTAGTCTCATGGAGCTTTCACATAGCACGCACAAGACGCAGACCTCGACTTGCGCAGCCATTCATTGTGTATGTGATCACGGGGCGCAAGGGCACACCAGTCTGTGCCGAGCTGAGCGCAGCGCGAAGCTGGCGCCACCACCTGTGTATCCCCTGTGACGTCACCTCGGCGTGTCCAATAGGAGAGAATAGTGGAATCAGAAAAAAATGGCGGATTTTGGCAGAACGGCAAAACAAAAATGGAGGACAGAATCATTGTAGCTGTCTCTCTGTGTGCAGTGCTGTGGGACAGCAGACTACAGTCCTACCCTGATCTCATTAAAAAAGCCCAATCATGGAGAGAGATATCCAACAATTCAGGAATACCAGGTGTGTTAACTGAAGCAAACAGTTCATCTGAAGCTGCTGTATTGTCCGCCAGAGAAAAAGTGCACTAGAACGGAAAACTACTTTCCAGTGTCTGTTTCGGTTGCGTAGCAACTAGTGCCACATGTGCACGACACGCATGTGTGCATTCTACTCTGCATGCACGTGCGCGCTGCTCTGCGCCCGTCTGCACCGTACCCAGCGCAGAGCGCAGCCCAAACTGCGTGCTTTGTGAAAGCTGCTTCAAGGAAACACTTATTTGAGTGGTTCATTTTCATATCCATTTTGGGAGAAAAAAACGTAAAGCTACATTGAGTGATATCACATGTATTTTGTTCCTGTAAAATGACCCCTTCTAATGTGAGAGTCATCACTGTAGAGCTTCTTTCCATCTTACAGTTTATAGCCATCCTGTTGTTAATTCCTGCTTTGAGTTTTCTAATTTTATGTATTGGCCCGCAATAAGCTCCTCCTCTGCCCTCCTCTTCACCCTCTTGCTGCTTCATTCTGCACATAATTGCCAAATCCAAATTTTAAATCAATTATGCGTGTGACTCTGTCACCACAGTGATGACTGTAGTGACAGTTCAAATCAAAACAGCTTACATTGTAGAAGAAAGTTAGAGACAAAATAATCCAAGTAATCCAACAAAAGAGAGAAACCTATCCATCATTTCCATTCAGAAACATGCTTTTATAAACTTTGGTTTTCACAAGCAATCTGCTGGCAGAACTGGGTCTGTGTATCATACAGTACAGAGTTTGTGTTCTCGACAAACTCTAGTGGTTAAAAAATGCTTATTACAGCTCTAATCTTTGATGTTCAATAGATCTAACATATACAGGATTCTGTCTGTAAAATTGTTGTCATTTTGTCAAGTAAAGACTGATAGACCACTGTGTGTTCTCCTAGGACTCTCTTTGCCCTGGCTAAAAAAGTGCCCCAAGTGGAAGAAGGGCTGCAGAAGACTTATGTGGTCAATCCTGGTTACTTTGAATTTGGACCCCTACTCTGTGGCAAGAGCAGAGACAGGTGAGTAAGAGTGTGGAGGAGGGTGGCAGTGATGGTGGTCCTGGTGTCTCTTTCCAAATGAGTCCGTGTGCAGTTATGTATATTTGGAGTCACATATGTGTGTGTTTCTGTTTGTGTAGATACAAGGAGAAGTACCCAGAAAACACAGAGAGGATGGTGATCCACAACAACTCTGCTCTGGATGTAGAGGTTCAGTTCTATTTCCAGCACGATACCAAAGCTGACACATATATATTGGATCCCCCAACCATGACCCTCAAACCTGATCAGAAACAGGTAAAGTCTGTAGGAGTCCACTGAATTCACTTGTTTTGATTCTTGATGTAGTTTAATAATTAAGCTGCCAGGGGTTAAACTCAGGGATACAAAGTCTATAAACTCTTCACAGTCAAATTAATATAGAAATTTTAGCTGGAATGGAAACAGATGAAACAGCACAATTGGCTCCAATCTCAATCATTACCTTTTTACAGAGGAAAGGAGATTTCTCCATTCAAATAAATGTTCGAATAAGGGGAAATGTTGAAAAGAAGAGTAAATGAACAAGAGAATACAAGAGTAAATTCCTGCAGGTACCTAGCACTACTTTTTAATACTTAAAAAGGAATATAATCATACACATATGTGTTCCTTAATGCTTCATAAGCAATCATTTTGCAATGTCTGCAACTGTTGTCAAATTTTATGTAGATAGGGACGGCTGTCTGCCCTATTTCTTTCTCATAGTTTTATGATGTTAAAATTTTGCCAGTGTAGCTTTCTGCTGAAATTATTCTGTGTTGGACGATGGTTTTGGTACGTGGAGCAGAGCAGGAGGGCCCATATGCAGGGAACCAGGCAGGCAGGCTTACAAACAGATTTAATAAAACCAAAGGCAGGTTCATGCAGGAACTTGGAACTCAGAAATATAGATACTCAGGAACCAAACAAGCCAGACATATAATGAATTAACAAAGCCAGAATGGAAAACAGGACTTAAAAACAATAGAGAACAAGGAAACAAGATACACCTAGGGAGGATCGGCTGAGGGAAACACTGGGCAAGGATCAGAAAAATCCGGGCTAAAGCATCTAACTCAGGGCAGGTGTGGGAAGCTGGGCAGGGCAAACAAGACTGACACTGAGAAGGCACAGAAAACAAACACATCAAAAACACAAGGAAACACTTAGAGAAACAGAAAGCAAACAGTTTGAGTTGAGCAGGAAAGTTATTTATTTCACAAGGAGTAATAAGTATTAGTGTTCCATACTGACTGATAGTTAAACTGCAGTTCTTAAAATGTGGCAGCGATTGTGAAAAAATGTATTATATGTAAGAAGTATTAATGCATTACTGTTGAGAAGAATTGTCTGCCATCAACAGCCTAGCCTAAGTGATTATCTGTGATCTAGATTGAGAACAGTATAAAGCCCATGTTCATATTTTTCTGCTCCACTAGGAGTTGACAGTGTGGGCCTATCCCACCAGCCAGGGCCAAATTGAGGACAGTGTAATGTGCTGTATCAAGGACAATCCAGAGCCGGTCATTATCCACCTCTCCTGCTGGGGAGTTCGACCAGAGGTGGAGCTGGACTGCAAACAGCTACACTTTGATAGGTGTTTGCTGCACAGGTACTAGAGGACAGAACTCAAATTTAGAGTGACCTTCTAGGAGATCCTTCAATAGCTTTCTCAAATAATTTTCATGAAGTACCATGAATTTTGGAATTTTGGTGTTCGACAACGTATAGTGTCTTGTAAGTACGGATAAAGAACTTTTGACGAGTATGAGTGTTATACAAGTAATAAGAGTCAATATCTGTGTTCATGATGAATGAAAATCCTCATTGGGTAACTGACTGTGTCCACATTGTGTGATAGGCCTGTCACACACAGCGCCCCTCCCCTACACACATAGTTCACTGCAGCTTCCCTGCTCACACACGCACAGAGTGACAACCTCTCTGTCACTCACTCAGGTCTGACAGCTGACAGCTCGGTTTGTAATCACTGATAGTCAGTAGAGTTTCTGCTAAATGTGATCGGTAACAGACGCAGTGCTTTTGACCAGACACAGCTGAATGCGACTCACGTCGCATCTCTCACTGCTTTTACACTGGTCGTTTTTTTGTTTTGTTTTTTTTTTACCATCTGCTCGCTATTACCAGCTTGGTTTTTGATATAAAGTCAGTTGGAAAACTTTCCTCATACCATACGTGGTGCAGTCACAGTCTTAACACACACACCACTTACACACATACAGTAGCTGAACACACAAAGTACATTATTATTTTTATTTTATTTTGGCAGCATGCACTGATGGTCTGACACTTTCTCACTGTAGTCCATAAAAAAATAAATATAGTAGTAGTATAAATATTACAAATTAAGGCGAGACACGGCAGGTAAAATCATCGATTTTTCATGCAGTGGTCAATTTTGAGATTTTGGGCTCTTTCACTCCATGAACATGTAATCTTTCAAACTAGCATTACGACAATGTCCAAATTATACATTTATGTGTTTATTTCATCACATTTTGTCTGCTAGCAGCGTTAGATTTACTCCACGACAGGCGGAGTTCCAGTCAGCTGCTCTCTCACTGAAGCGGAGTCTCCGCTCTCCGTCTCCCACACAAAGCACACAACGCAATGTTATCCAAACAAAGGCGTTTCCTTTCTACCAGCAACCAATCGTGAAAGTCCAAAGGGGTATTTAAAGCTAAGAGCGTAATTTCATTGGCCTGTTTTGGTTTCTGATATCATGATTAGTTCAGACACTTCGCGCGGTATACTTTGACATATCGTTTTCGTGGGATCTGTTTTGAATGAATGAATGCAATGTCGGGCAAATCAATAAAGAGGAGACAACAGTAAGTCAAATGCAAGGGAATGTAAAAGGAAAAAAGCTTATGATTTACCCCGTGAAAGATCCTTGGGAAGCGCTTCTTCACGTAAGCTGACGATGGGAAACCGGCGGGCATAGATCTTATAGATAGCCTGCTGAAACGCATGCCACACAGCAGTGGCTGCTTGTCCACGTCGCCCGATTACACGAACTCATTAATTATTTACTTTGTCCAAATTGTGCTGTGTCAGGGCTGACAATAGCTATAAATAAACAAAATCAGGGGTTTTGCCACAGCCTGTTGCTGGAGTCAGATCTAATATGATTACTTTATGACAAAATGTGGACACTGGGCAGACCTAGTGTTTGTAATAGTGAATAGTAGGCCTACACACAGAGAGGGAGAGAGAGTTATTAGTATATATATATATATATATATATGTGTGTGTGTGTGTGTGTATACATACATACATACATACATTTTGTGTTAGGGATGAACATAAAGCACAGAGTTGCAGTTCTGGTGGCAAGTTTGTTTGTCTGTATGTGTTTGTCTTCGGTTCTCTACAATTGAAGGCCTTTTATGCCTATTGTGTTACTGAATTATCAATTTTAATGTACTTGGGATGTTGTATATTGTTATTGCCAAGACCCTGAATAGTTATTTTGCTTGTTAGAACTGATTTCCAAAAGAAATGTGTTGATTTTTACAATATCAATCTTTAAAAGCTTTTTTCTCAAAATGAGTTTTCTCTCGTACTCCAAGAACGAAATCTCAACTTCAGTTGCACCTATATACACCAAACTTCCCAGTGTTGCACCTAGCTATATTATGAAGACTTTTACAGAGGGATTTGTAAATATATTATTCCTAGCCTGATTTATAGAACATTTTATACCAAAAAACATGGCGAAAATCGATTTTTTTAAAGCTATTTACAGTATATTATGATTTACAGGATAACAGAAGTAGATATCCATAAATCCCTCTGTAATTTTTCCCCATCTAATATGTCAACAAAATGAAAAAAGAATTTTGAGCCTGGCTTTATCACACGATCTGATTTCGTTTTTTAAAAATCACGCAAATTAGTGCATATTTAATGAGATGATGCCTCATTTGCATATTTAAACATTAAAATTAAAAAAACTTGCAATACATTTTTTTCTCATCTTGATATAAGTAATCAACTGAGAAAGTTTCATGGTGATATCTATTATTTAAAATTTTTACCCTATTCACCTGTAGTGTCTCGCTTTAAGCTTTATATATATATATATATACTTACATATATATACACACACACACACACACACACACACACATATACATATATATATATATATATATATATATATATATATATACACACACACACACACACACACACACACACACACACACACACAAACACTACAACATTATGTTTAACTTTGTGTGGAAATAAAAACAAACAAACAAAAAAAACTCTCCCTGACAAGAAGGTTAGGTAGAAAAAAATAATAATAAAACAAAAAAATCACTGTTTGATCATAAAAAAATAGAAAATTAAAAATTAAAAAAGACAGTTATGTTGAGTATGAAAACTTGTTCATGGCATTTTACTTGGTACTTCATAATTGCCTACTGCATGTGTTGTATTCATTGATGCACTTAAGAATATTCATGTTCTGTGTTTATAAAAAAACTTGTTCTGTGAATAGTTTGTTTACTGTTGTGATCAAACACATGGATCTGAAGCTCAATGAGGCTGAACAGCTGAGGCTGTTCTGTAAATAGTTTTCTAATAAACAATAAATATAGCAACTTCTAATCAACCCGGCTTAAAATAACATACTGGTTTAAGCCCCACCCGTTTCTGGTCAAAACCGACCCACTTCCTGCTAAAGCCCCACCCATTTCTGGTTTAGGCCCCGCCTGCTCCGAGTACAGATATGGATACAGATAATGTAGATAGTTGAACAGATACAGATACAGATAGTGGTGTACTCACTCATCCCTAGTGTCTTGTTTCTTACTCTGAGATAACCATATCAGTTACGATTCTACAGTATTCCATCTACTTTAGAGATTTAGATTGTGTAAAATATGCAGATTATTTATGCTTTCTTTTGTCCTGTATTTTTTCTTCATCTTTTTTCTTTCTTTCTTTTCCTTCCCTTACCCCACCCTTTTCTCTCCCTACTCTCCTCTGTGCTTAATTCTTGCCTTCCTTACCTTTGCCTTATTCCCTTTCCATTTTCATCCTCACATCCTTCTTCTTTATCTTGCCTCCCTTTGCCTATTTTTCCCTTATATTTTCCTTAAATGTCCCCACCTCTATATAACTTCACCACTATTTTTTTTCCAATACCTTGCTTGCACCCTGCCCTCGCCCTCCATCCCTATCTCGCTTCTCCTGCCCTCTTCTCTTCTCACACTCTGCTCTTCTTCTCCTCCAGACAGAACAGTCGTAGTGTAATGCTACATAACAAGACAGCTCTCCCAGCATCCTGGAGATTGAAGGGTGTGAAGGAGCTGGGAGAGGCGTTCAGTGTGCCCCAGGATCAGGGCATCATCCTACCAAAATCCTCTTTCCCTCTGTATTTTCATTTCAAGCCCACAAAGCCCATGAACATCAAAAAGACCATTCGTCTGGAGGTAAGATGGTGTGGATGGTGTGTTGTAAAACTATAGCGTATAGAAGTACACACATTTGAATGTTTAAAGAGGCTTATTACCCTTTCAGATCCATACATTTTGAGGTAGAAATGTAGTGGAATGGAAGTCTTTGAACACTTCTAATGCTTAAGTTTCTATTAGTAGGCTACATGCTTAAGTTTCAGGGTTTATTTAAGTGTATGCATGTGCTTGTGTAATGTGTTTCAGATGTCCGATGTGGGGAACATCCTAGGCAATGTGCACACTAAGAACTTAGAGATCACCTGTGAAGCCTACGACATAGCTGTGCAGATAACCTGTCCTGATGGTAATTACAGTTAGAACAGCTCAGAAACAAACATGTCGAAATTACACACACAAATGCATGTTCCTCACAAATGTGGCACCATTAAAAAGGGAAATAAACAGGCTTTCCAACAGTATAAGATTTATTGCCAAGAAGCATTGTTACAACAAAGAAATAATCTACCAAACACAAATGTCCTTACTTTTTGTGCGATGTTTACACAAATACATAATGTACACATAACTATATCCCAAAATATTTACAACTGTAATAAATACCCTCCCCTACTATACAAAATACAAATAAACACTCTAAGTAACTACACTGATAGATCTGTACAATACAAACAAACTCCCCTCTACCCATTTCCAGCAGGTAAACTCACAGAACTAATAAAAAGATGCACAGGCCCCCGGGAAATCTTTTTGCCCAAACATCTGGGAAGGAGAAGAGACAGAGGAAAGTTGATGCATCAGCAACACAGTTCAATATACTGTAGCTCCTAGATTACTCTACACACATTACTGCAGGATTCAATCACTAATCACTGTGTGCTTTCACACAGGCAGAACAGCCCAGCCTCCCTGCTGTGCTCAACTGACTATGTCGGCTGCAAAATACAAACATTCAATAAACAAAAACATTTATAAGGCAACCATGTGTGTTCCTTTCCCCATTGCAGATATGCCAGAATGTACAGGGTGTCCACAAAGTCTCCTCACGATTTAAAAAATCTATTACAAAAGCAATTTATGAGATATGTTGATCAGATTTTTTCTATGTACTCAGTGGTTATCAAAGTTTTTAATCACACTGGACATCATCGACCTGAAGCAAAAGATCACTGATGCCATTGCCACCACTGATGAGGCTATGCTACAGAGAACATGGCAGGAAATCGAGTACCGTCTTGATGTGCTTCATGCAACTAATGGTGCCCATATAGAGGTGTATTAAATGAGGCAAAACAAACCCTTCAATATTGACTCCTCATTTTTTAATAATTTCCACAGATTTGTCTATTCATTTGCTTTTGTAATAAATTTGTTAAATTGTAAAGAGACTTTATGGACACTGTATATCAGTTAGTCTATTACAGCAAATACTACAAGATACTGTTGACTATATCTAGTAATGGCAGCCCGCCGTTACAGAAATATACATCTTGGAATAATCATTTTAGGAGAAGTTAATTTGTGCCAGATCTTCCTGTACCTTCAATGGTGTGCAGATCGCTGCAACGAATGGAAGAATGAATGTGTTCTCTGGTTACAGTCCCACCACATAACTTCTCCTAAAATGACTTCATTCTAAAATGTAAAATACAAATACATATGATACATTGTGTAAATAAGAGAGTTTCAGAATTGCTGTAAGGTTTCTTGTTTCACTATGATGGAGCTAGGCTACCACCAAAGACCAAAGACAGAGGTCAGGCTTCACAGATATTGGGTTCAGGGTTTAGTTGCCCTCTATTTTACTGAAGCAGTGATGTTCATGTATCATGTCCTTGTGTGAATCGCAGATAGATGTATGGATTTTGGAACCATCAAAGTCTTTGACAAGGGCGAACTGTGTTTCAACTTGAAGAACAACGGAAAATACAAAATGGCTTACAAGTGAGTTAGAACTGCCTGGCCAATTTCTGTATTACTGCAGCAAAACATTCATGTATGGACTGCACTCAAACATTTCACTATTCTGAGCCCACAAGATTCTTCAGGTAGGCTCCTCTGTACAAATGACTTGGAATATAACTTAATTAATGCCTTCCTTTGGCCCATGATGAAGTGATTTTCATGCCTCTGTATCATGCATTAATGACACCTGAAAGAACCATGAATACCATATTGCCAGCTCAGAGAACTGCTTTTGTTTTATAACATATATAAGGACTGTTAAGCCTCAACCTGGATTGATGCCTCAAATGTTTGACATAATATTGATCCGTCTTTGGTTTTCCTCTGAGACTTTTTTCAGATTTTTGCAAGTGAAGTACACTGTACATTTATATAACCAAAGAGTATCATTAGCCTAATGTAATCAGCAGTGGCAGTGATGCAGCCTCCTGCATTTTTATGTATTTTTTTACGAGAAGCCAGATGTTGCTTTGTGTTGTTGAAAGATTGGATGGATTGGAAGTTTTTCTGCATAACTTGATCAGGCACCAGCTGAAGTCATGGCCTTTGCCTCTGTAACTGTCATTACCATTACTGGCTGCTATATGTTGGGCACATTTGGCTTTTAGTAGAAATAAGCTTTTAGGAGCATATTTTAAATTATTTGTCAAACACATACTTTTACATCACTTACTTTGGCACTCCAAAATTTATATGGATGGTTATTAGCTGAAAATGTCATTGAAAGCACTATCAAAATATTCTGACAAAATGGGTTCTTTAGAAGAGACATGGAAACATGAGAAACATTTAATGTTTTATCATGTAAACTTTTCAGACTTGGATATAGAGTGATTTTTTTCTCACTTTGGTACTGATACTGTTGTCTGTGGGGGGTCCACTGGCCTTTGTACATAAACAGGTGTGTCATTGATATCCAGGGCAAAATAGATAACAAATATTGATATGAACCATTCTTCTGTTTCTTCTACTCTTGGTCATATATTGTGTTTCCACAAGGTTTACCCTGGAGCAGACAGACTCATCCCAGCCAAACCTTGCATCCATTTTCACTGTTTCCCCCCAGTGTGGTACTCTGCTGCCTGAACATGAGCCTACAGCAGTGCAGCTTCTTATCAAAACCAAGAAGGAGGTCTTACTGAGAGAGCAGCCTATCCTTCTCTGTCAGGTCTGAGCCATACGTTTCGAAAGACCGAGCCTTTTCTCTTTTCCCTATCTTTGTTCTGTAGTTCTGACGCAGAAGCTGTGCAATGAACGAGCATACCTCATGACACAATAGATGGCAGTTTACTTTTCACAGCCACATGTCTTCTAGCTCAAGTCCAAACAAATGATTGACAAAAAAAAACTTGAGACAAGGGAAGGGAACATGAAGACCTAATAATTTCACTTGAACATCTGTTTGTAGCGTAGCTTAGTTTTACCCCTCTCTGGCATTGAATAAGATGAATAAAGGGGCTTTCACATAGCGCACGCTTGGCGCCGACTGCTGGACAGGGCGTTGCGCCCAAGTTGAAAATTTTTAACTTGGGCGCAGCGCCCTTTGATGTCACCTCGGCGCGTTCAATAGGAGAGAATATTGGAATCGGAAAAAATAGGCGGATTTTGGCAGAAAGGCATAACATCATCGTGGCTGTCTGTCTGCATGCAGAGCTGTGGGACACTAGACTGCAGTCATACCGTGATATCGTTAAAAAAAAGCACAGGCATGGAGAGAGATATCCCACAATTTGGGAATTCCAGGTGTGTTTAAAAACTGGCAGAAATATATGATGTTTTTGCTTACCACAATAGGCGAATTTTTTTTCTTTTTCTGCAATCAAAGACCAATACTGTTGTAAACTGAAGCAAATGATTTTCTAAATGGACAGGAGGTGTATATATTTAGAGATCTAGATGATTGACTACTTCCTAGCGTTTGTATCGGTTGCATAGCAACCAGCGCCACATACCTGCACAACGCGCATGCGTGCGCCCTACTCTGCGCCAGTCTGTGCGGTACCCAGCGCTGTGCGGTACCCAGCGCTGTGCCCAGCGCGCCGCACAAACCGCGTGCTATGTGAAAGCCCCTTAAGGGAGTAAATTTAAAGCGGCATTATTTGCTGCATACCGCATTACACACTATGTGTGTTTCATGGAAACAGTTGCTTGTGGTACTTTGAGATACTGATTGAGTTTCTCCTGCTGCAGATTATTGAACCTCGCATAGGAGATGTAGGAGAAACCGTAGGCATCATTCCCATCAAAGTTTCTGTCCAGTCTGTCTTCTCAAGGTAAGTGTTGGATGACACACAAGGCTTGTATCTGATATTAATGCAACAATGTTTTTTTCTGCTGATATAGATTTCATTGCACTCCTTGTTCAGCTTGTTCAACAAGATTTAGAGATTTTCTTTTCAATTTATTACAATTTATCATCTCATTACTTTTGGCATGTGCAGATTTGAGCCAATACTAAGATTTAGCCCATATACAATTCAAGATAAATTTCTGCCTGACCCATCTCCAGGTACAAAATCACTCCTGCAAGCAGCCTTGACTTCACTCCACTGGTTTATGGCTGTAGGAAGACCCAGAGCTTTACCATTGAAAACACTGGAGTTTTTCAGACCACCTTTACCATCAGCAACATGGTCAGGGTCACCCTGCCTACCCCACCTGCAAGGCCAGGGTAGGAGACACATTCATGCACATGCACACTCATAATTACAAGGGTTAAAACTTTTCCCAAAACCTGAGTTGGAAGTAAACAGCAGTTTTTCAAAATTAATTTGAAGTCCAGAAGTTCAAAATTAACAAATGAGCTCATTACCTCTTGTAGATGGAATATAAACATCGCACAAAAAGTAAGGAAATTTGTGTTTGGTAGATTATTTCTTTGTTGTAACAATTCTTCTTGGCAATAAATCTTATACCGTTGGAAAGCCTGTTTACTTCTCTTTTAAATGATGCCACATTTTTAAGGAACATGCATTTGTGGGATGAGCAGGAGACCTGAGTATGTGGGTTGCGCCCATGAAAAATTTGCCAAATTTTCTCTGCCAGTGCCTAACAGCTTATTTTGCTGTTGAAATTGACTCTGTTTTGAGCTTCTGGTACCCCCAGGTACTAGCTTCTGGTACCTGGTACCTGGTATCCTCCAAGATAACAACACTCGCGCCCACAGAGCAGGGTTTATCAGAGTCTACCTCCAGAATTTTGGAGTAGAGAGGATGGAACGGCCTGCCGGCAGTCCTGACCTCAACCCCATTGAACACTTGTGGGATCAGCTTGGGCATGCTGTTTGTGCCAGAGTGACCGACACAACCATGTTGGCTGACTTCCGACAAATGCTGGTTGAAGAATGGGATGCCATCCCACAGCAGTGTGTGACCAGGCTGGTGACCAGCATGAGGAGGATGTATCAGGCTGTTGTGGCTGTGTATGGTTCTTCCACACGCTACTGAGGCTCCTGTTTGTTAAATGAATAAATTGTTAAATTGCCAATATGTCTTGTTTCTTCAAACTTCAATCATCCAATCCACCAAACACCAAACAAGAGTCAGTGGCAGAATAAGCTGTTTGGCATTGGCAGAGAAGTTTTGGGAAATTTTTCATGGGCGCAACCCACATACTCAGCTCTGCTGCTCATCCCACAAATGCATGTTCTTTACAAATGTGGCAACCATTTAAAAGGGAAGAAAACAGGCTTTCCAGCGGTATAAGATTTATTGCCAAGAAGCATTGTTACAACAAAGAAATAATCTACCAAACACAAATGTCCTTACTTTTAGTGCGATGTTTATGTACAGCCCTGTCTGCTGCCATGTGAAAAAATATACCCCACAAATCAGGTTTACATTCAAGCATAACTGTATTGCCAGTCCTTACAGGAAATGTTGACATTTACTGTACTGACTACAGGAAACATGCTGCTTTGAAGATGAAGTGTTGCGATACTGTGTAATAAAAAAACATATAAAGGATAGGGTTAGGGTTATAAACACAAAAGACATAGATAAACACATTTAATTCCTCAGATTGTCTCACCACCTCCTTTCTTCTTACTCTTCTCCCTCCTTGGTCCTTTGGGTCCTGATGTCAGGCATGTAGGTCCCAGTGCGAGGATGTCTCAAAAGAGCCGTTCAGGGAAGAAATTTGCCTTCGGTAGGAAAACAAATCTGAACCCCATCCAGAAAGACATTAGCATTACACAGGTGAGAGATGGCTAGTGGATACAATGATATTGTCTGTTGTTTTATGCAGTTCTTTAGGCAACTGGAAAGCTAAGAAGGAAACAGAAAAGGGTGCAAGAAAAGGCTCTGCGAGCTTTTGTAGCTTTACAAGTTGGGGACAGACAGCAACATTTCAGGGCACACCCTGTTTTTGTCATGAGGGGTGATCACTGAATGAGATGAGGAAAAAGTCTGCACACTGTGTTTGTTGCTCTCAAATCTTTATTGCCACCAAATGTGATGTGATGTTTCAAGCCTTTGCTCTTCATCATTCTGATGAATCTGGTGATCATGATCTCATGTTTCTGGATTTAGTTCAATTTATAACTGTTTTATGGAAGCCTTTTTCCGCTAGGGAAAAATAAAAAAAATCCCCATGGTAAGTCATACTGAGATAAAAAGTTGAAATTATGAGATAAACAGGAAAAATTATGAGGAAAAATACTGAAATTATGAGATTAAAAATCCATAATTATGAGAAAAAATATGAGAAAAAAAAGTCAAAATTAGGAGATTTAAAAAGCCAAAATTATGAAATAAAAAGTTATAATTATTAGATAAAAAGTCATAATTATGACATTTAAAAAGTCAGTTATGAGATAAGTATGCATGGTGCATCCATCTGTAACTAGGACACTGACCAGATGTTTCAAGCTGCTATTCAGTGAAGGCTGCCATCTCAGCCACATTGGTTTTTCTACACCAGAGCTGTTTCTTGCTTTAAATTCTTTCAAGGGTGTGTTTGCTTAGAAAAATACAACAAAATATAACAAGAACAATACATCAAAAAAGCAGTTTTTAAGTTCAAATAAGTTACAAAAAACGACTATCACAGTTAACTCAAAGACATTAAAAGTATTGCACACATTTACTGTTTTGGTTGCCTTTTTATCTTTCTATTTCAAGTTTACACAGGTCAGCACCAGTGGCATTTTTTCTGTGTGTAAAATATCATCTTGATATCTGCTGTACTTTAGTAGAAAACACAGTTTAGGTTTGAAGAATGTTTCAGCTGATCATATGATGTTGTTAAAAAAGAGAACCACTAGATGGCAGCACCACACTGTGTTTCATAAATGTGTGTCTGTGTCTGTATGTGATGTGTGTATGTGATGCCTGTGTGGCCCAGTGGGCATAGCAGTGGGTTTGTAATCAGAAAAGTTGTAAATCCCATTCCCAGCACAGTGTGTTGATTTTTTTTCCCCAGCAAGAATACTGCAATCCAAAATAGTGGAGCCTATGTGGATCAGTGGGTAGAGCAATGGGCTTGTAATCAGAAGATCTGTTTCAAATCTCATCTGCAGCACAGTGTGTTGATTTTTTTTTTTTTTTTTCTGAGCAAGATTACTGCAACAGTTGAGTTTTCTTTCAGTATTCTTAGCTAATCAAAGTTTCTCAGACTTCACTCTGTTCTATAGAGAGGTCATATTTGGTTGCCATGTTTATGATAAAATGGATGATAATGCCTTTTTCCTTATTAATTTAATTTCACTTTTTACTAAGTTTTGTTGGCAAGAAGCTACAATTCCTTGTATTAATGAAGGCAAGGGAGCATTATTTTTTGACTATTTCTTTATCACAAAACAAAAAGGCAGTCAACACGGTAAATATGTGCTATATATTTGTTTGTGATTTATTTTGTGATTTATTTTTTTGTTGCATAAATCTTTTTTATTTATTGTTCTTATTGTTCTATTTTTATATTTTGTGCTAGAGCATTGTTGTTCCTTCTGATGTCCGAGACATTGATGTTATTTGCTGAAATGGTCTTTAAAGTGTGTCTCACTGAGTGTGTGTTAGAGTGAGGGAGGCACCCATTGCAGCAGGCTGCTACAGTCTTCTTTGAATATGCTATGCTGCTGTTCAAACTTAAACTGTTGTTTCTCCCAAAGCCCAGCAGATGGCAAGATGATATTTTGCACATAAAGTCCCACTTGTGCTGACCTGTTTTAAACTTGAAATGGAGTTGGGGCACCCCGGTGGCTCACCAGCTAAGAGCACGTACCATATACCAGGGCCCAGTCCCGATCACAGCAACCGGTGTTCGAATCCGACCTCAGGTCCCTTGATGCATGTCATCCCCTTTCTCTCCCCCGCCCTTCCTGCCTATCCCCACTGTGACTATCAAATACAGCAGAAATGCCAAAAAAAAAAAAAAAAAAAAAGTGAAATGGAGTTTTTCGGGCAAATTGTGAGGGAATGGTGAGGTTGCGATTTCTGCGATTTTAATGTTTTTTGCGAAAAATCAGAAAGTCAGATTGATTTGAAAATAGACTCACCGCTTCTCCTCAACAAGACACACATTTTTAGTATTTGGTGCGTGGATGTAGAATCAAAGCCGTGCGATGGCAGCCTAGCAAAAATTTGCCCATGTTACGCTGATGGAGGAAAATTTCGCTTTAAGTGGATTTCTGAGAAATCAGAAAGTCAGACTGCTAAGAAAAGACATAGCACACTTCTCCCCATCGGGCCGCACATTTTTCATCTTTAGTGTACGGGTCTAACGTGAAAACTGTGGGAGGAGTAGGAAACCGAAATTTGTATGGAAGAATAAAGTAAAATAATAACGAGAAAATTCCTGCAAGGAAATTTTGAGAGTGCCTCGGGGGCCCTTGCCGCGGGGCTGTTACTGGGGGGTGCAGGTCTGACCTCTGTCTGAACCACTAAAAAGTAAGAATAGTGATGTATGAACAAAGTGAATTACACTCAGCTATGTAGTGTATGTGCATGGAAGAGTGTGTATCTGCACGGTGGTGTGTGTGTCTGTGTCACTAAAAAGTATGAACAGTGATCAATGAACAAAGTGAACTGCACTCAGTTATATTGTGTGTGTGTGTGTGTGTGTGTGTAAGAGTGTGTAGAGTGTGCATTATGTCAATAAATGTCCTCACAAGTATTATAGACAGGAAGGTGTGTGTCTGTGTGTGGGCATGATATAGCGTTTTTCCACTATAGCACCGTGCCACTCTGGGAACCAACTCCGGGAACCAGCTGTGAAAGATTTCAGCCCAGTTTGACCTGGTGCTGGCCTGATTAGAACGGGGCTGCGGAGGCGGGCCTAAATATGATCTCCTTCGTGATTGGTCCAATCACGATGTCAGTTACTGACAAGTGACAAATGTCAACCGTTAAACCTTCAGCCAGTAGACTATTATTTACAAACATTAGTTTCTGGAGGGATTATGGAAGAAATTTATTTGCTTGCTGAGTTTTTTGGGGGGGGTTTTCTGTTGTGTAGCCTAGTTTACATTTTTCTTACCAACGGAAATGGAAATGTGACCACTAAGCGCAGATGGCAGAGCATCTGTGAAGATGATGACGACGGCTTAAATTGGATGAGAGACCACATCAAGTGTCGCAAAAACCAGACAAGAAAGGTAACTTATAATACTTTGCTCAATCATAGTAACATAACATTAACATTAGTTTACCTAGCGGACAACATCTATTATAAGTTTAACTTATACCAGCAACATGGTAACATCACATTAGCTAGCTAAACGGTGAAACGTTAACGTTATCTCCCAGGTGAAAGCTGGATGTAATATATTGAAATGCCACAAAAAGATCATTAGTGATATGAAAGGGAGAGAGACAGAGAAAGAGAGTTTCAGCACCACGAAAGTGCTGTTACCTGTTGCTATCTGTGGGTAGGCTGACCATATCTCAGTCCTGCCATCTATTTACCTACCTACCAATATCTACCAGCTTTGAGGATAATCTTTGAGGATAACAAGTAAAACAGCAACAACCGCAACAAACAGTTAATAGTGACTGCTATAATATTTATGTTTCAGATCTGTTACATGTTGCAAAGCAGCAAGAGGCCCCCGACAGTCTGGACCCTGTTTTCGGTCCACTGCATGGTGGGACGACTGTTGCTCTGACATTTTCAGAGCGACAGTGGATTGAGAATTTCAGGATGTCATCCAAAACCTTCTCATACATATGCAACAGGCTGGCATCAATGATGGAGAGATGGGACACCTCCTTCTGCTGCTGCGTTGATCTGAAAAAGCGCATTGCCGTTGCGCTGTGGAAGCTGGCAACCAACGTGACTACAGAAGTGTTGGTCATCTGTTCGGTGACTGTGCACCGTTGCACAGATGAATTCTGCACTGCAGTCTATTGCAGCCTCTTACCGGAGCTGCTCCCTCATCCATCTCCCGAAAAGCTGGCAGAGATGGTTTCATATTTTATCAGTGGGGGTTACCCCAGTGTGTGGGGGCCATCGACGGCAGCCATATACCCATAATTGCACCGCAAGAATATCGGACTGATATTCTGTCTTCCAGGCTGTTGTTGTAAAGCCACTTTGGGGCTTTTTAGCTAACCAAAAAGTGTAATAGGCCTTACGTGTTGGGTTAGGGTTAGGGTTAGTACAGACAGCTTTTAAGTGCATATATGGGCAATTTTCCTGCTGCCTACTGACTTCACATATTGGTATTTGAAGGTCAGCACACAGCAAGGATTCTTCTTGCTGAATTCATCATAAATTTTGTGAGTCCAAGACGGCTTTAATTTTTTGGTTCCTTCAACTGGCCTGATTGATTCCCATGTTTTTTTTGTTTTTTTTTTAAATCAATTGATATTTTAAAAGTTCTTCTGTTTTTTTTTTTTTCGTGATTCTTCATTGCCTGTGAGTTTGCTTTTTTGTTTGCCCGTCTGTTTGCCTTTTGATTTGCTTTTTCGTTTGCCTGTCTGTTTACCTCTTGTGTTTTCAGCTGTATCATCTCCGTCATCTTCTTCTGCATCAACACACCGTGCATTATGTTCTGCTCTCACAGCCTCCTTAAGGGAATCTTCATTGGGCAGATCGTGATGCCGATACTCCTGGGCTGAATGTGATTCTTGGCCCTCTTGGTTCATGTCAGTTTCTTGAGCTGCAATGGGCTCTGGATCTTTTATATCATCCATGGTTGGATGGATAGGTTGAACTTCTGTGACTGAAATGGGTTCTTCGACTTTGTATTCCTCAACATACTCTAGAATTAAAATTGGCTCTTGATCGTTTGCATTCATACTGGGCGGATGGCTTTTTGATGCTAAGAGGGGCTTTTTGCCTCCATCCTCTTCAGCTAGTGCGAGCTCTTCAACCATGATGGCGTCATGGTCCCTAAGTGGCTCTAGCTCTGCTTCACCTGTATAGTTTCTTCACCTTCTTGGGTCACTACAGGCTCATGGCACTTATATCTTGCAACCTTTTCCCTAAGATCAGACCATATTACCCCCAACCAATGTCGTTTGGTCTTGCTATCATTGCTAAAAAGTGTGTGGCAAATTTCAGACGACACAGGTGAGGTGTAAGATATGCCTGACTTGATGGACAAATTTGCCTCTGCAAATGTTCTCACAACAGCCTCTACTCCTCCGGCGTCCTCCCATATATCTGTCTTGTGCTTTCGTCTTGTCATTATCTAAAAAAAATGAACAGAATAAACGATGCATTATATAAAATCCTGAAATTTTTCTTCCAATTTGAGTTCACAGAATAATACTAGTAGGGATGGGCCTGTCCAATACTCTGTATCCCTGTGGGAGCAATATCAGTCAAAATGAACTGTTGTTTTAAATAAGCATTTGATTTCATTTTTTTTTTTTTTTTACACAGTTGTGGCAAAATTCCACAGCTTATTTACATTTTTTTAATCTTATTTTAAAAGGTTTCTTAACTTCCAATGTTTAATAAAAAACATTGAGTTTTTGGTGTGAAAATTTCACAGGGTAACATTAGCCACCATCAAACAGCATGCAGCCTTGGTTAGCTCAAAATAAATCCATATTCCTGATTGTGGACTCAGTAATTTATTATACATCATTCATTACATTTCCCTGCCAAATTCAGTATCATTGAGGGTAATGTGACACAGCCACAATTAAAAAAAAAAAAAGCATGCTAAATAACTAGCTCAAAAGCTCATGTTTGTAAAAACACTTAATTTTTAGTAATGAACCATGTTGCCTTACCTTGCTCACACTGTAGAAAGATGTAAGGGACCAGAGATGGAGTTCAGCCTGCTCTGATACCTGAACATTCTGTTCTGGAGCAAGTGAGGAGTATTTATGTTTTACAGAAGCGAAAAGACACCATATCACGTAACTACGAGAACTGGATCTCGTAGTTACAAGATGTTCTCTCGTAGTTACGGAGTAACTCGTAACTACGAGATCTTGATCTCGTAGTTGAAGAAATGGAGCCGGATCCATCATTTTCGCAAAACCGGTTCCCATAACGATTCCTGTAATTTATCATCTGCATTCATTTTGCTCAGTTGTGTGCACTGAAGCGACTGTGGTGATGTCACCTCACCACAAGACTGAGCGGGCCCGGGGTGGATACGCCCCCACTGCACTGCTATGAAGAATGTCGGACCGTCATTATCAAGCAAGGCAGGAGAACGAGTGCAGCCCCGCAGCGTAACCAAACAATGTCGAAGCCAGAAAAACGCAACTTAACTTAACTAGGGCCCTATAATTTCCGCAAATACGGAATCGCGGACAGAATCGCGGAATTAGAAAAACAACTGCACTGGCACCATACGAGTCCAAAAGGCAAAGTAACTTTCCAGCTACAGCAGCGCACTGACATGGATTGTCTAACAAAGTGAAGAGTTGCCACTCTGCTCTATTTTCACTGGCTAACAGCAGCACACTGACAGCTTAGCTTGTCTATTCAGAGAAGTGGTATCACTTAGGCTTATTTTTCATAGTCAATCTATGTTATCACAGACATACTCCTGCTCGTTCATTGGTAGCTGAATTGTTAGGTCTGTTTGATAAGTAATTTACAACTTAGAAACATACACTAACACTACATTACACCCCCCCCACCCCCACCCCCGAGGGTTCGGAAACTTCTCTCTTTTTTGAGGTCCTCCTGTTTGCATCCCTGCATTAGGAAAATATACTACTACCCGACACTACGGATCTTGCAATGTCCATTTTTTATTAGGCTTGTTGTAAATCTGCTGTTTATTTTGTTGTTAGAACGCTAATGATGCGACATTTGTCTGATATATGAATAAAGTTAACTAGAGCCACAAATCAGCAAACATAAATCTGTCTGTACTTAGTTACAACTTACTCAACTGCTGTTAAATTGGCTCTAAATTAATTGTTCATTAATATAATGTTACATTTTTCTATAGAAAGTTCAGATAAGAGTAAGACCAGCAGCAACAGTCAAGTCAATCCTTTCAAACTGGCAGCAGTATATAAATGTATATATTTGGAACCGTTATTGGAACCGGTAGGAACCGGAACCGTTAGGAGGGAATCATTAAGGAATCAGATTCATTAAAATCCAAACGGGTCCCAACTCTACTCCCCACCAAATTTTAATTTTTTTATTTTCTAACAGGAGTGGTAAAAGAGGTGGTGGGACTGCAGCAATTGTCTCTAACTCTATATTAACGAAGGAAATTCCACAAAAAAATTACACCACATTTGAGTATCATGCATTTGTTTTTAGCAGTCCCCCTATTTTATGTATGACAATTTATAGACCACCCAAACATCCTTCCTCTTTTATCAGTGAATTCTCCGAACTTTTATCAATTATACATTCCTCATATAACAGAGTCATATTAACTGGTGATTTTAACTTGCACATAGATAATAATTCAGATCCCACTACTATTGAATTTTTAAATCTATTAAATTGTATGGATTTTACGCAACATGTCACACAGCCCACTCACAACAGAGGACACACCCTGGATTTGGTCATAACCTTTGGCTTGTCCACTGGTGTGTCCTCTGTTGTCGACCTGGCTGTGTCAGATCACTGTTGTGTATTTTTTAAGGTCGCCAGTTTTATTCAACAGGAGGCCCCGGTGAGAACAGTGAGGAAACGCTATCTTACCTCTGGAGTGGCTGCAAATTTTGAGATTTTATATAATACCCCCGCTGAAATTTTACCTGCACCCTGTGATTTTATTGTTGATAATTTTACCACTAAACTGACGTTAGCCCTCGACTCAGTGGCTCCACTTTTAACAAAAACAAAAACTAAATCTATATCCCCCTGGAGAAACACTGTAATTAAGAATCTGAAAAGAAATTGCAGGAGTGCAGAAAGGAATTGGAGGAAAACCAAACCAGACAGTTCACTATGAAATATTCCATGAAAAACTCAAAATCTATAATAACGCAGTTAAACAGGCAAGAACTTCCCATTTTTCAAAACTCATCTCAGATAAAAAGAATGATCATAAATTCCTCTTCTCCACAATCGATCTTTTAATAAACACCGATTTTAAAAAGTCCTCCATGGTACCAACAGATGCTCTATGTGAGGACTTTGCAGACGATTTCAGACGTAAGACTGATGTCATTAGATCTACTTTTTTAACACAAAACAGCGTTCCTTGTAATAGTCCTGAACCATTGCTTTTACCTGAGGAAACACTGGAGCATTTTGTCCTGCTTGTTGCAGAGATGCTTGGTCGAGTTTTCTCCCGAGTTAACCCAACAACTTGCCTTTTAGATCCAATTCCCACATCACTTTTAAAGACATTTTATGGATTCTTTGAGTTTGAACTTTTAAATTTTGTAAATTGCTCTCTCCAGACAGGTGTCTTCCCAGCTGCCTTTAAAATGGCAGTGGTGAAGCTCCTTCTGAAGAAGAGTAATTTGCACCCTGACATTCTTAATAACTACCGACCTGTATCCAACTTACCCTTTTTAAGTAAAATTTTAGAAAAACTGTTTTTTATCCAATTAAATGATTTTTTAAATAGAAATAATATTGTAGATCAATATCAATCTGGTTTTAGGATGACCCACAGTACCGAGACAGCCCTCCTGAAGATTGTTAATGATCTCAGGTGTAACATGGACTCACAGAAACTTTCAGACTTGGTGCTAGTGGATCTAAGCGCCGCTTTTGATACAGTAGATCACCACATTTTATTAAACAGACTCAGAAATCTGGTGGGCCTCTCTGGTACTGTTTTTAACTGGTTTTATTCCTATCTCACAGATCGCCGGTTCTTCGTAAGTTATATATGTTCCTCAAGAACCCATGAAATGAAGTGTGCGGTGCCCTAACATTCAATTTTAGGTCCAATACTTTTTAATCTTTATATGCTTCCCCTTGGGGGCATCATCAGGAGACACCGCATCAATTTTCACAGCTACGCTGATGATACACAGCTCTACATTGCCGTGTCTCCTGATGACACAGGGCCGCTTGATACCCTTTTAAATTGTATTTTAGATATAAAGTCATGGATGGCAGAGAACTTCCTACAGCTCAACCAGGACAAAACAGAGGTTTTAGTTATTAGTCCTGAAGGCAAGAGAGAGAAACTTTTACCAAAACTAAAAGATTTTAAACCCTCACAATGTGTTAAAAATCAGGTTGTCCTTTTCGACTCTGAGCTTGATTTTATTCCACATATTAGAAGTATAACAAAGATAGGATTTTATCATCTTAAGAACATAGCCAGAGTGTGCCCGTTTCTCTCTCTGGCCAGCACAGAGGTGCTAATGCATGCTTTTATCTCTAGGTGTATAGATTATTTTAATGCCCTGCTTTTTGGTCTCTCCAAAAAGAGTATTTCGCACCTTCAATTACTGCAGAACTCAGCTGCACGTGTGCTGATGAGGACCAGAAAGTGGGCTCATATTAAACCAGTTTTAAAATCACTGCATTGGCTCCCTGTGCGTTTCAGGATTGATTTCAAGGTTCTTTTATTAGTTTTTAAGTGTCTTAACGGCCTTGGGCCTTCTTATCTGTCTGACCTGCTTTTATCCTACCAGCCCTCGCGCAACCTGAGGTCCTCCGGTACCGGTCTTTTAACTGTTCCCAATGTTAGAATGAAAACTCATGGTGAAGCTTCATTTTATTATTATGGCCCACGTCTGTGGAACAGCCTGCCGGAGAGCCTCAGGGCTGCTGAGACTGTTGATGTTTTTAAGGGCAGGCTCAAGACCCACCTTTTTAATCTGGCTTAACTGATTCTCTTTCCACTCTTTTATGCTGCTTCTATTGTTTTTATTGTCTTTAGTTGTTTGTTAAATAATTTCTTTTTACTTTTAATACATATTTACACTACTCACAAAAAGTTAGGGATATTTGGCTTTTGGGTGAAATTTATGGAAAATATAAAAAGTTCACGCTACAGTGATATTATATCATGAAAGTAGGGCATTTAAGTAGAAGCATACACTGGTGATTTCCTCATCTCAAACAATTTCTTGAAACAAAAGCCAACAACAGTGTTGGATATACCACAACAAAAAATGTCAGTGTCAGTAACTTGTCATGTGCCCTTGAGCATCAATTACAGCTTGACAACAATGTCTCATGCTGTTCACAAGTCGACTTATTGTCTGCTGAGGCATGGCATCCCACTCTTCTTGAAGGGCGGCCCTCAGGACATTGAGGTTCTGGGGTACAGAGCTCCGAGCCTCTACACGGCGACTCAGCTGATCCCATAGGTTTTCTATGGGATGCAGGTCTGGAGAAAGTGCAGGCCACTCCATTTGAGGAAATTACTGGCTTGCGCCCTTTCATGTTACTAATCCAACCGGGGCAGCATCAGTCGGCATCAGGCGAGCTGGCACTGGCCGGCATTAAGCCACTCACCTGTCAGATCCGGCAGACCAGACCGGGTGGGCGCGGTACCGGCCGGTGCCGCGGCCGGCCCACCGGCCCGCCTGACGGTACTGATGGCATGTGCGGGTCAATACGGTAGTCTAGAAAACTGGCGATTTTTTTTTCTCGTGCGCCCCCAAGTAGATTGCGCCCTGGGCGGTTGCCCACACTGCCCATAGCAAAAACCGTCCCTGCATTTAAGTAAGAGATTCTGCTCTGACAACTAAGCTGAACTTTTACCTCTTAAGATTGTGCACGGCACAACAGAAAGTTAATGTTCCATGGACTTTTTCTGTGAAGAACCCAGAGAGGGTTATTTGGTTATTATTAATTTCATAAATAGTGTTATTATATATTTCCTGACTTTATTTTTTCTGTGAAGAACCCAGAGAGGGTTATTTGGTTATTATTTATTTCACAAATAGTGCTATTTATTTCCTGACTTTATATTTTCTGTGAAGAACCCAGAGAGGGTTATTTGATTTTTATTGATTTCATTGATAGTGTAATTTATTTCATTAATATTGTTATTATTTATTTCCTGAGTTTTTTTTCTGTGAAGATCCCGGAAAGGGTTATTAATATTTGGTTATGTGTGGCTTTCTGGAAAACAATCAATGTTTACATTTAGACACCCCTGCGATCGTCACACTTTTTCTGTTACAAACTGATTCCGACCCCCATCAGAGAAGGGAAAAGTTATGTGGCCCTCACAGTAAAAAGTTTGGGGACCTCTGGTTTAAAGCAAGAAATAATAAACTTCCTTGTTACATACAAAAATTCACCCAGTCAACCAGTTCCTCTTTGCTCGCCTTTTTCTTCAATGTATATTGTAATATTGTGTTGTTGTTTTGTTTGTTTTTATTAGTTATGTTACATGTCTCCCATGTCTCCTTTTCTGCTTCACATGCTCTCTTGCTCCTTCTAACCTCCAGTCCTTCTGTGCCTTCTTCCAGACACATCTCATCATGGGTGTGTTCACAGTGTCTCCCAGCTCAGGGACCCTGCTGCCAGGGTCTCAGCAGGTGGTGACTGTGGACTGCAGGGCTGAACATCTGGGCAAATGGAATGAGTGTTTGGTCATTGACATCAGTGACCGTGACCCCTCAGACCAGCCAGGGGGCATATCTTACAGGCTGACGGCTGAAGTCTGTGCACCAGGTGGGAGCTGTGGGATTTTACCATACCTCATTGGTGAATTTGACCTGAGCTGATACTTGCTTCCAGATAATTTACTCCATACATGATATATGTATGGATTTCCAGCCCCTGAATGCATAAATAATCATGTGGCAAAGACGGGCACAGACGTTTCCCATGCACAACAATAAGGCTCACTGCTGACAATTTTATACCCATTGAATGGCTTTAATTGGGGCTATCTATGGTCGAAAAAGTGCGTCAAGTAGGCGATAAAACAAGAATCATAAATTTTGCAAATAAATTAAAATTAGATCTATTACAGATCTACTGTAATAGATCTGATGCTGTCTTTAGTTATGTCTGCTACATTCATGTCTCTTAGTTTTATTTGTCCATTCAGATCTTTGGTCAGGTATACAGTTATTTTGTTTTATTCTGGACTTTTTGGGTGAAAACTAATAATTAGGAAATTATATTACTTGTGAAAGTTCCTAATCTACATATTATTTAGAGTTTTCCTTCCTAATCCTAACCTTAACCATTTCTTAGGATGGCAAAGGAACAAACGAATCGTCTTACATTCATTCTCTATAGCCTTCCCCTAATCTAAGCCCTACCTAACTTACACCTAACCCAAACCTTAACCAATATGCCAAAATGACCACCCAAAATGGCAAACATTCTGTCGTCATCCTAGGAGAAAGAACATTTGGCATGGAGGCCAGTATTGAAACCCCTCTGTCAGCCACTCTGCCGATAATCACCATGAAAACACATCAAATGCAAGTCAAATATACCTACAGTACCAAACAAGCTGATGCCAACCATCAAGCTGGTGGAGAAAAAATTAAGATTGCTGGCAAAAACAGCCAAACAGGTAGTGTCAGAGTGGGGGAAATGAGTGTCTCTGGTAAACGTCTAGGCCAGAGTTTCTTCTGTATTGTACACATGCAAAATATGCAGCTGGTGGTAGTCAGTAGAGCAGAATCTTATCATTTTGGTAAGTGAAAAACCATCATCAACTGTGCATTCATTTTGTTGGTTGAAAGGGAAAACTGAAGTACTTGCACCTCAGTCTCCTATGTGATTTTCTCCCTTTGAGTTGTGTTTGTTTAGCTTCTGTCTGACTTCCCTCTCTTCCTTTGCTCTTTCACTCCCAGGAATAAGTTTAGACTTAAGTTCCATCTTTGAGGAGCACCACTTCTGCCGCAGCAGTAGCATCCTCTCCTCTGAACAGTTTTGCAATGCTGAGGGCATTTACATCCTAAATGAAAACAAATTTATTTTCCAAAAAGTCCTAGTGGGGTGCACGGCCCAAGCACGCTTCAAACTCACCAACAACAGCAAGGTGCCCTGTCTGCTCAGCCTGGCCATTAAATCTGTTGGCAGTGAGGTATGTCAAGATGATAGATGCATGGATTGATGTGTGCAGGTATGCTGTTAAAATGCACGATGGCATAGATGGCAGCTAACAGGTTTGTTTTCTGCAGGTGTCACAGTGTGTAGATGTGTTTGGTTTGACTTCAACAAGACTGACCATTCCCAGCAATTCACACTCCTTTGCTGTGGTCAATTTCACACCCCAGAATATGCAGCTCTACCAAGCTGCGTTTGAGGCCACACTGGAGGGGGCTACCAGGTACCTTTGTGTGTGTGTGTGTGTGTGTGTGTGTGTGTGTGTGTGTGTGTGCGTGCTGGTGCACTGTATGTGTATGAGTGTATCTCTGTTATTATTTGGGATTTCCTTTCCTGTTACAATTTGTCTGTAGTGTTCATGTTATTTGGGTGTGTGGATGAACGATATATTGATATCTAATCTATGTCGTGATTTGACACTAGACATCGTCTGGTATTTCAGATGTAGTAATATCATGATATGACAAAGTGTTTTCTTTTCCTGGTTTTAAACGCTGTATTACAGTAAAGAAAAGCCATTCTCTGAACTTATTAGACCGTTCTAGCTGTTTTATTGTTTGTCTGTTCCTGCTTGGTCATCATATCTACATTACTGATGATGAGGAAAAAATCTCTTTTGTGTAAATATCATATGAAAGCTCCAGTAATCATTCTTAAAGTATTGTCACAATATCCATATCAGTGTATTTGGTCAAAGATATCTGATATTTGATTTTGTCCATATCTCCCAGCCCTTGTGTGTGAGTGTGTTAGTGCAGACATCCCTGTGGCACTGTCTTTTGTTTCTCTCTCTCTCCTGACCGCTCACCCAACTCATTTTTCGTCTGTTTGTGCCAGTGTGACACCCACTTTCACGAAGAAGGTGCTAGGGTTTGACCTGGTGGGTGAAGGCAACCTGCCCAGTGTGTGTGTGGTGCATCCAGCCCTGACAAATGAAAGAGGAAACCCCATGCTGCAGTTCAGACGGGTGCTGGTAGGATGCAAGCACACCTTGCCGTTGGTGCTGAGAAACAATGGAAATGTACCAGCTCAGGTGAGCAGACACATTCCTGTGAAAAACATACATCCAAGTCTCTCTTTTCATTATTTTGGTCAACAACTGCTAAAACCTTTCCCTGCTACAAATTTTATTTAGAATGCATAATTATCTATTTGATCAACAGTGGAATCACTGCTTTATACAAAGTCTGCCCACACAGGTGAACACTGGCTGTTAGACATTGTAGAGCTTGCAACTGTGAATGTAAAAGTCTCATTGGAGATTCTTTGACTATAAGCATTTATTGGTTTTCTGTGTTGTTAAGGTTCAGATTGACATGCTGGATAAACAAGGAGTGTTCACTGTGAAAGCTGCGCCCAGCAACACTTGCAGCTCCATCCACTGCACTCAGTTAGAGGGCACCACTTACACAGGTACAGTATCATTAAAGAATACCCATAACCGCTGATTAACCAACACTAAACTCTAACATCCGTTGTGTACCATGGATGATTGTATCAGCCATCATCTAACTCGACTGCTTTCACTCTAGTCCGATCTAGTCTGAACATATACCTGTTCTATACCAGGACTACAATAACTCAACAGTGCAATACCCCTGAGTATATACAGTGCTGTGAAAAAGTATTTGCCCCCTTCCTGATTTCTTATTTTTTTGCATATTTGTTACACTTAAATGTTTCAGATAATCAAACAAATTTTGATATTAGACAAAGATAACCAGAGTAAATATAATATACAGTTTTTAGATAATGATTTCATTTATTAAGGGAAAAAGGCTATCAAACCTACCCTAACCCTAAGTGAAAAAGTGTGTCCTGCCCCTTTCTTACCAGGTGTGTCAATCAGTTCAGTTTGTATTTAAGTTCATTTTCTTCTGCTTGTTGCTTAGAATTGCCTAAAAATGCCCGGACCCAACCCATCGCTGCGCAGCAGCTATAATTATTGTTGTTGTTTTGGGGTGTACACATTTCAAGGAAAAAACATTGATCATTATATTTTTGTTTCTTACTCATCAAATATATTCTTTGTTTTCAGTTTGGTGTTTTGTGTTACTCAAACTGTATCTCTACCCATAAGGGCTGTGTTTTGAGAATTTTGACTAGAAATTCCTCAATACTTCAATAAGAACTCCAACCCTAACAGGATCTGTCTAATGCAAACTATCACCAGAGAAAAGACATGAGGTCTTCCTCATGTGTTTTCTTTCATTCCTCCTCAGAGCACCCATTGGCCCACAAGGCCATTGTGCATCTCAAGGTCAGGGAGCAGGTGGAGTTTCACATCAGCTTCTGCTCCAACCAGCCTTTGAGTGCCAAAGCCAACATGACTCTGCAGGTGGAGAACAACCAGTACAACATCATTATCATACGACTGGCTGGAGAGGCTTACCAGGACATTGTCTCTCTTGACAACATCAGCAGGCCTCTGCGGGACAGTGATAAAGAGGATGATGTGCATGGTAGGGAAGGAAAGAATGAGCAGAGCGATGAAATATGGATGGAATGGTGGAGGGTAGTGGAGATGTTGAGCAAAGTGGCGGGCTGTCACCCTCTGATTGTGTCTAGAAGTGCTACAAGTCCCTAGTTAGAAATTATGCAGTGTAGTTGATAAATTTCTTACTTGTTTGAGCATCTGTAATATCACACATCATATTTAAAATGCACACCATATTCCGGTTCGGGTGAATATTCCGGTTCGGGTAACTGCGCTGCGGCTCCACTCTCTTACGTAATGTGACACTCAGCCGCGGGGGGCATCAGCACGCATATAGGCATCTGGTCTGCCGGAAATACAGAAGAAAAAGAAGTAGTAGAAGAAGAAGCTCTCGCTATTTCAATGTTTTCTCCCATCGATATACTCCATGATATTAAAATCTTTCATTAGCTGAAGGCAGACCGCAGTCTCCTCCACAATCCAAAAATGCTGACTCTTGCTGCTTTTCGCCATGCTGTTCACCAGGCTGTTCTCCCCGCTTGCAGTAACCATAGCAACAAAGACACCCCAGGATTCATTGTGAGTCGAGCATGCGCAGACGCGACTGAATATTCCCGTTCGGGGCATTTTCCGACTAAGGTGTTTACATGCCACAGTATTCCGGTTGGAACAGGCAAATGCCAGGGGTCTTATTCGGAATTCTCTCCAACCGGAATATGACCTTAATCGGGTTCGGTGCGTGTTTACATGACACGTGCGCAACCGGAATATTGTGAATATTCTGGTTAAAACAGGAATATGGTGTGCATGTAAACGTAGTCATACACTGACTGATGATTTATTATCAAAGTGGGTTAGTGACTGTAATCCTGAATTTACACAATCCCTGTGTCTCCCCCACAGGTGACTATGATGTGCTGGATTTTGGTGACTGCCATGTAGACTATCCCCATCAGGAGTGTTTCACCATGACCAACCACAGCAGCAGCCAGGTGCTGAGGTTTGAGTGGCCCCCTGCCGGATCCCATGTCTCCTTTTCTCCACGGGTAAACTATGGGAGGAACGGACAGGGCAGTCTTGAAACCTGATTTTGTCTTGCTCTTGTCTGTCTTGTTAAAAAACCCAGAAAAGACAGGTAGTTGAACTTAGCACTTGAGCTAAACAATGGACAGAAATAAGTATAAATTTATACACATTTTTAATGCAAAAAATAATAGAATAAAACAAAATAAAATAACAAGTAAAACTATTAAGATTAACCAGATGTTAAAACATGAGATGAGGAGATTCACACTCCCCAGTGTTTTTTATTGCATAATATTTACGTATATTTTGCTGGAATATAATTCTGAACAGTGTTCTAACAATTGTGCAAGGCCTTCCCTTTACAATATTATTTAAGTTGCCTTATGTTGTCAACATGAATCCTCTTTTGGGGCAGGTAGGACACCTTCATGCCGGCTGCTTTAAAGAAGTGACCGTTACTTTCTTCTCCAATCAACCGGTGACACTGACGAGCCAGCCAATCAGGTGTAAGCTTTGTCAGGTGGAGTTCCAGCAGCCGCTTGAGCAGGTTGCCGACTGGGATGACCGACAGCGGACGGTCCGGTGGCTGAGCACCTGTCAGCAGGCTGCAGGAACACAACCACAGCAGCCTAAAAAAAATAAGGTAGACATTGTTGCTATGATGAAAACTCATGTTGAGGCACAGTGTTAAGAACTCACAGTTATAGCAATACAGTTTTGTGTGAACACAGGTAATAAAGACGGATCCTGAGCCCTGTTGCTCTGTGGTTGAGGGCTCACAGAGGGAGCTGCAATTGCGAATCAGCGCAGTTTGTGACTACGCCACGTTGAGCTGCAGCACTGACTCTATCTGTTTGAAAGACACCATGCTTTACCAGACCAGGAACTACCAGTGAGTCTGTGTGTTGTTATGTTCCATCAGCCCAAATTAAACAAAACATAACACCAGTTATTCAATCAGCTAGCTATAACAAAAAAGGGGTCCTGAAAATACATTGGTGAGCGGTTTCAATTATTATATGTATTGCGCATTTAAGTGGAAAACATGTTTTAGTCATTGTAAAACACATTCGAGTTAAATCATTATCTTGGATATCCTGGTGACTGTATGCTAAGAGTTACAAAGTACCTCAGTATCTCACCTCACATCTTTTCTTACACTCTCTAACACAATGGAAACCATAATTTCCAATCAATCACAAATTTAACAAAACAAACAAAAAGAGTGCATGTTGATCTATTCTGCATTCGTTTGCAGATTGCAGATGGTGAATGAGGGTGCTGTGAAGCTGGATTATGCCTGGGAAGTCCTTATGGATTCAAACAGCAACAGCATCAGCCATGTCCAAGGAGGTACTACAGCAATATTACAACATTGCAGCTTCTCAAGCTTCTCAAAAAAGATGGCGCCATGCTAGCTGGCAGCCTGTTGCAGCAGCTCCCGTGTGTTTTTTTTAGTTTTGTATTTTTTCTCTTTCATTTCTGTCCTGCCACCTGTGTATTTCTACCAGTCATTGTCTAACCACTAGAGACAACAACTTTCTCTTTTTTGAAACTTTTCTGGCCATCTTTTGGACACTTTTGGTAATCATGGCAACGGAGGGTCACAGACGCGACGGCGAGTGCATTGTTTACACTCACAACCAGCTGATTGCGCTGTGTAAACCTGTGCTGCTGCCCGGAGCAAGACCTGACATCCCGGAGGAGCTGCGGAGGAGGCACCGGGGGCGCAGAGCTGGAGCCAAGCTGAGGGCGAAGAAGAGATTTTTTTACCAGTGATTATAATGGGGAACGTGAGGTCTCTGGGGAGTAAGACGGACAAGCTCGCCGCGCTGATTAAGACTCAGAGGGAGTATCATGAGTGTAGTGTGTTGTGTTTCACTGAGACATGGCTGCACTTGCACATCCTGGACCACAGCGTGGCGGCAGCATTCAGCATTGTTCGTGCGGACAGAGATGTTGTTAGCAGCGGTAAGAGGAAGGGAGGAGGGATTGCACTTTATGTGAGTGAGAGGTGGTGTAATCCCGGACATGTGCATGTGAAGGAACATCTCTGTAGCTGGACATTGAACTGTTTGCTGTGGGAATGCAACCGTACTACCTGCCTCGCGAATTCACGTCCGCCATTGTGATTGCTGTTTACATTCCCCCATCAGCTGATGCACCGACGGCCTGTGACGTCATCACCTCCACTGTTGCCAGTGTACAGACCCAACACCCCAATGCCTTTACTGTGATTACTGGAGACTTTAATCATGTCTCACTGGACAAACTACTGCCTACCTTCCAATATGTTGAGTGCCCCACCAGAGGAAATAAAACCTTGGACCTGCTGTATGCAAACACCAGTGATGCATACAACACCACAGCCCTTCCTCCCCTTGGTAGATCAGATCACAACGTGGTCCTGTTAACCCCTGAGTATGTCCCCCTTTTTAACAGGCAGCCTGTTCACACCAGGACGGTGAGGAGGTGGACACAGGAGGCCGCTGAGGCACTGCAGGACTGCTTTGAGACAACGGACTGGGATGTACTCTGTTAGCCACATAGGAGTAGAGAGTCCCGGTGCTGTGGAAGACGTCCTGCCTGGTTCCTGTCCCGAAAAAGTCGACTCCATCGGACCTCAATGACTACCGACCAGTTGCCCTCACATCTCATCTGAAGGTGAAGGTGCTGGAGAGGCTGGTCTTGGCCCACCTGAGGCCGCAGGTGAAGGAGCTGCTAGACCTTCTACAGTTTGCTTACCAGCCCCATTTGGGAGTTGATGACGCCGTCATCTACCTGCTGCAACGAGCTCATATGCATCTGGATGGTGGTGGCAGCACTGTGAGAATCACGTTCTTTGATTTCTCCAGTGCTTTTAACACCATCCAGCGACTGCTGCTGAGTGAGAAGCTGCAGGTGATGGATGTCGACACCTCCATTGAGCACGTTTACATGCACACCATATTCCGGTTCGGCTCAATATTCCGGTTAAGGTAACTGCGCCGCGGCAACTGGAATATTCCGTTTACATGTCACTTGGCATGCCCCCGTGTTTCGGCGTATTCCACTCTCTGACGTAATGCGACACTCAGCCGCGGGGGGCAGCAGTACGCGTATAGGCGTCTGGTCTGCCGGAAAAACAGACGAAGAAGTCTTCTTCCTCGTCTTCTTCTTCTTTTTCTTCTTCTTCTGTCGCTATTTCTATGTTTTCTCCCATCGATATACTCCGTGATATTTAAGTCTTTCATTAGCTGAAGGTGGACTGCAGTCTCCTGGCTCTTGCTGCTGTTCGCCCTGCCGTTTTCCCCGCTTGCAGGTAACCATAGCAACAAAGACGCCACAGAATTCCTTGTGAGTCGAGCATGCGCAGTCGTGACTGAATATTCCGGTTCGGGGAGTTTTCCGACTAAAGGGGCGCTCACACTGAAAGCGACAGAGGCGACTTGAGCGACGAGCTGCCATTCATTTTCAATGTACGCTGGCGACGAGGGGCGATTCGGGCGACAGCGGCGATGAGCGACAGGCGACAAGCGAATTGGGCGACGAGCGACGTGAGCGACAAGCGAATTGAGCGACGCGATGCGAGTGAAAAAAGTTGAGAAAATCTCAACTTTATGCAAATGAGGAGCGACGCGACCGAGGCGACGGCCAATAGCGAGCCGATCTGGATTGCCACAGCGGCAAAAGTTGACCGGAGTATGAGAGAGGAGGAGGATGGATGATGGAGGAGAAACTGATAACTGTGGTCTCCGGTTTTCCAGAGCTCTATGATTCAAGCTTGCTTATATACAGGGACAAAAACAAATATACAGGGACAAAAACAAAAAAAACCTCCACACCTCCGATTTCTCACGCTGAAGTGCTCATTAAGAGCATTTTTTTCTTGACTAAAAACGATTCTGTTTATCTGTGATCTATCTGGGCCACTTTTACAAGAGGCCCAGCCGATCAGAAGAATCTTTTCGATCAATCAGGGACTTCCACTCATCCCACCGGCATATTATCCAATGAAATGAATGAGTTAGAGGCTACTCACATTACAAAGTTTGTACCGCGCCCAAGCGTTCATGCACGAGCACATGCACGGTCACGCACGCAGCGCGAACGTGGATACGGTGTAAATCATGCAACTTTCCCCCTGCCTCCGCAAAATCGTTTAATGCGCGCAGTGCGATTACCGGCGAATGGCCGCGTTGCGCAATCAATAATGAACCATGTTGTCTGTGTTGTGTCCGTTGTGCTGCTGCAACCGCATATAAACAAAAGTCAGTTTATAATGAAAGCACGGCAGTCTGTATGCGCGGCGCACCTGTCAGATCCAGTAGACCTGGTGCCGGCCGGCACCGCACAGTGTGCGGCCACCCAGTCAGGTCAGGTCTTCCGGATCTGACAGGTGCTGCTCCGGCTGTCAGCTGGACCTTTCTGAAGAAGGAAGTTACCTCCGAAACTTAAGGTAAATAAACATCCCTATGTCTGATTACAAGGTAGCCTACAAAAACGTCTTTAAGTTAAAAGAAAAAAGTCATGTATACAGCACCTACATATAGTCTATACTCCCGCTGACACACCTGCCCCGCCCCCTCCGTCGCTTCTATCGCTTCCATCGCGCCTGCGGAAAACTGCAAAGAAAACTGCAGGCGACGCGAAGGAAGCGAATCGAGCGACCACAGGCGATTTTGTCGCTTTCAGTGTGAGCGCCCCTTAAGGTGGTTACATGCCCCAATATTCCTGTTGGAACAGGAATATTCCAGGGGGCTTATTCGGAATTCTCTCCAACCGGAATATGACCTTAATCGGGTTCGGTGCGTGTTTACATGACACGTGCGCAACCGGAATATTGCGAATATTCCGGTTAATACAGGAATAAGGTGTGCATGTAAACGTGCTCATTGTCTCCTGGATTACTGACTACCTGACAGGCAGGCCACAGTTTGTCCGTCTGGGCAGTGTTCTGTCTGACGTGGTGGTCAGTGATACAGGAGCTCCGCAGAGGACTGTACTGTCCCCTTTCCTCTTCACCTTATACACCACAGACTTTCAGTACAACTCCGAGTCATGCCACCTGCAGAAATTTTCTGATGACTCGGCTGTTGTTGGGTGTATAAGTGAGGGAAGGGAAGGGGAGTACAGAGCAGTGGTGGATAACTTTGTGGAGTGGGCTGGACGCAATCACCTGAGGCTGAATGTCAACAAGACCAGAGAGATGGTGATCGACTTCACACTGCACAGCCACTGTGCATTCTGGGAGAGGATGTGGAGGAGGTGGAGGACTACAAGTACCTGGGCATCAAAATCAACAATAGACTGGACTGGAAATCCAACACCGACACTGTCTACAAGAAGGGGATGAGCAGACTCTACTTCCTGAGGAAGCTGAGATCCTTCAACGTGTGCAGCAAGATGTTGGAGATCTTCTATCAGTCTGTTGTGGCCAGCGTACTCTTCTTCGCTGTGGTCTGTTGGGGGAGCAGCATCGGAGCCAGTGACACCAGCAGACTCAACAAACTGATCAGGAAGGCTGGCTCTGTGATTTGCTGCACACTGAACACTGTGGAGGCTGTGGTGGAGAGGAGGACACTGAACAAACTGTTATCCATCATGGATGACCCTGATCACCCTCTCCACCACACACTGGACAGACAGCGGAGCTCCTTCTCCAACAGACTGTTACAGCTCCGCTGTCGAAGGGACAGATACAGGAAATCATTCCTGCCACAAGCCATCACACTGTACAATAACTCACATCTGTCGGACAGAGACAACTCACAACTGTCTGCTGTATAGTTCTGTTTTTAAACACTCCACTACTCAGCACCTTAACTGTTTATTATCCACTACTCAGCACCTTAACTGTTTATTTATTATTTATATATTATATCCTAGGTTAATATGCATTCATACTGTTTTTCATACTGACTGGAGGGGAAGTGGTGATTCCATAAGGGGCCAAATCAAGTCTGACAGTTCCTGAATCCCAGTACCAGGCGTCAGGTTCTGCCACTTGGTTTCTTGGTTTCATGCTAACTCTGTGCCATACCATCTGTATATTTCATATTTATTACCATCTGTATATTTCACATCTCATATTCTTAGGTTAGTCTTTATTGTATATATTTAGTCTTTATTGTATATACTTCCTCTTAATTTTACTTTATGTTTCTATTGATGCTGCTGTAACATGGGAATTTCCCAGTTTGGGATCAATAAAGTAAATCTCTATCTATCTCTCTATCTCTCTATCTATCAGTAAAGATATCAGTGTTTTTCTTAAATGTATCAGAGTATCTAATTGCCTGCTGTACAATTATACACCAGAATTGTGAATTGAATTGCGCAATTTACATTGTAATATATTAAAATGGAGGTTCCAACTGTGTGTGTTAAAACAGGTGCATCTCAGTAAATTAGAATATCATCAAAAAGTTGATTTATTTCAGTAATTCAATTTAAAAAGTGAGGTGAAACTGATATATAGATTCATTACACACAGACTGATACAGTATATTTCAAGTGTTTATTTCTTTTAATTTTGATGATTATAACTTACAGCTAATGAAAACCCAAAATTGAGTATCTCCGAAAAAGTTCAGTATTGGAGACTCATTGTGTCACACTCTAATCAGCTAATTAACTCAAAACACCTGCAAACGTTTCCTGAGCCTGTAAATGGTCTCAGTCTGGTTCAGTAGGTACACTAGTAGTAATCATGGGGAAGACTGCTGACTTGACAGTTGTCCAATCATTGACAAGACAATCATTGACACCCTGTACAAGGAGGATAAGGCACAAAAGATCGTTGCTAAAGAAGCTGGCTGTTCACAGAGTGCTGTATCCAAGCACATTAATGGAAAGTTGAATGGAAGGAGAAAATGTGCTAGAAAAAGGTGCAGAAGCAACAGGGATAACCGCAGCCTTGAGAGGATCGTGAAACAAAGCCCATTCAAGAATTTGGGGGAGATTCACAAGGAGTGGACTGCAGCTGGAGTCAGTGCTTCAAGAGCCACCACCCACAGACGTATCCAGGACATGGGCTACAACTGTTGCATTCCTTGTGTCAAGCCACTCTTGAACCAGAGACAACGTCATAGGCGTCTTACCTGGGCTAAGGACAAAAAGGACTGGACTGTTGCTCAGTGGTCTAAAGTCCTCTTTTCAGATGGAAGTAAATTTTGCATTTCAAATTGGAAATCAAGGTCCCAGAGTTGGTCCACTGTGTTTTATCAGGTGCAAGGTCAGGTCTGTCTACCAGCAAGTTTTAGAGCACGTCAATGCTTCCCTCTGCTGACCAACTTTATGGAGATGCTGATTTCATTTTTCAGCAGGACCTTATTGAGATGCACCTGTATTTGTGTTTGTCCCCTCCAGATGTGAGCCCCAGGTCTCGTCCTGGGAGCGCGTCAGCAGGAGCAGTGACTGAAGCCCGACCCAGCAGCGCTTTGGCCAGTGTGATGTCTGTACTGATGGGCAACCTTGAGCTCCCGCCCTTCAGTGTGGAGCCCAACATAGGAGCCGTGGCGCCTGGTGCAATGCAGACCTTCAACATTCGCTTTTCTCCTTTGGAAGTGGCCAGGTTCCAAGGCAGGCTCATCTGCAGGTATGTGTCATAGTTGTTAGTAATAATAACTATAAGAACTCTAAGAAGGACAAAATGAGGAGATTGGTCAAACCTTGAATGAAAAAAAAAAAAAACACAAATAAAGAAAAACTCATAAAAGAGCAAAAGGCAAATGCTGGATAGGCTTGCTTGATACATGCAGTTACATGCAACTTGTGTCAAACATAAATCTTCCTGAGGCAGCATTCATAGAACTGAGAGAAAAAGAAAATTAAGGATAAGAAGCTCATTTTCTTTAACAACAAATCACTGCATATAGTCACATACAGCAACCCAAATATTTACAGACTGAATTTAATTATGGTGTACATCATAGATACACAAATACATCCATGAACGCACACTACACGTAAGTTGTGTGGACATTTAAAAACCTAATAAATACACTTTGTAAGTACACATTATCTTACATGACCATGGTAACCGTGGGAAAGTTAATTGTGATTTTGTGTGTGTGTGTGTGTGTGTGTGTGTGTGTGTGTGTGTGTGTGTGTGTGCGCGTACACACGTATGTGAAGGGTGATTGAAGTGAATGGAATGAATGTGAATGGAATGTATCCACAAGTTCAGTCATATACACACGTTTTTTTTTCTCTGTGTGCTTATCTGTTTCCTCCAGAATCCCTAACTTGCAGGACAAGGGTCAGGCTCCCTGTGTGTCAGTGTGTGGCCGCAGCCTGCTGCCCCACTGCCACTTTGACCTGGAGGACTCAGACTACATCACTGGGAACCGCCGCAGCCCTGACAGGGGTCCCTTAGACCCTAACACCAGGGTCATCGAGTTCAACTCTGTTGGCTTGTCTGCAGCAACAACCAGGTTTCACATCTGATAGGGCAGACAGCTTTACTCTCTCCTACAGTATTTCTTGTTGAATGTGTTTGTAAAAATGGTGATGTGGGTGATTGTAGTTCAGAGAAGTGCAGTAGTTGAATAGCTGTCATTTGGATATTTACATCACAGTATGTTGGTAATGTAGGTTACTCGCTTGGATTGGCTTTCATAAATGATAGGGGAAATTACTGCATTATTACACAGATGCCTTAGATGCCTTTAGATAGATCTCCTTTCTATTACAACATCCACCTGGTGCTTACACAGAGCATACATGGGTTTGTTATGTTTCATGGAATGAAGTCCATTTCAGTAATTTCGTCCACTTGGTGAACATGGGAACAGGAAGCGCACCTTCCAGTGGTTTCTTCTGACTGTGTATGTATTCAACTGTGTGACCCAAGGGGTTAAGCATCTTATTTTGCAGGTCAGTCATCTAAGTCTATAGCTGTTCTTTGTTAACCAAAGAATGCCAGATTGTTTATTCGGTGGTGACATACAATGGCCTTGCCCAATGTATGAACCACCCCGCTGAGGCTCGGAAAGCGTTATCTGTGTCCATTTGGTTAGAATGTCTTTGACCCTGACTAGCATCTTATTGATGCCGATGGCTAGCTGGAATCCAAAGTGTTGTTGAGAATGATTATTCAAAGATGTTTCACAGGCGACAAATGCCAATCCAGCTTTATGTAGGGAGTGAAGGTGTTAGAGACCGTTGGGCTCCAAAAAGGTGAAAAGGGCACCTTTTATTGGTATCAGCTGCAAGGGAGGAATTGGCTTGATGGGGAAACTTCTGTCACAGCTTCCTCAAATGGGTTGTTCCTACAGTGTTAGCTTAGCATAAAGACTTGAAGTCTACGGGAGTCATTAGCCTAGCTCCATCAAAGTGAAAAAAATAAACCTTACAGCAACTCTAAAGCTGTATCTTATTTACACATGTAATGTAAGTGATAATGTAAGTAATGTGAGCGTTTTTTTTTTTTTTTAATTCCAATACGTGTTTATGCTAAGCTAACATGAAATGCTACTCACAGGAACCGAACCACTGAAGGTACAGAGGTGACAATGGTATTAAACATCTTGTCTTAGTCTTGGTAAGTCAGAAAAAGGGGATTTTGCCCCAAATGTGTTCCTTTACACATGTGGCAACAACCTGTTGACCCCAAGATTAGATTCAAGTGAAAGAGATGGAGGCCAACCATTTGAGGACTAAACATAATGTGAAATAGTATGTATGTAAGTATGTTTATGTTCAGTTTGTGTCTGTCTGCTCCCTGTCTGTTCCTCAGATGTTTCAGTGTGATGAACCCCACCAATACACAGTACTCATTTCAGTGGAGGTGCGAAGACTTAGACCATAGCCCATTCCGCTGCCTCACCTCATGCGGTACCATCCTGCCTGGGAAAAAAGTGGAGGTAAGACTGGAAGCACACTGCTATAATGAGGTTCAAAATCAGTCCAGAATCCCGTGCAACGCTCAGATGTAGTAACAAAATAATGGAGCTTTAATACCTAGGGCCAGTGAAGTAACAGGGCGGCTTAGTGATAAGACAGATCAACCTTTAGCCAGGTAACCTTGGTTTAAGTCCATTGTTGTCAAACCTTCACCCCACTGAAGTGTCTCTGAGCGGGACACTATACCCTATCAGTTGTAGGGCTGCTTTTCCATAGTTGTTCATGACCTCTGACCTGTAGAGGGGATGTGAGTGAAAAGAGGATGTCATTAAATACTCATACACTCAGTACCCAAACCCAATTGTTAAACTCATCTCATGAAATCTGTCTCTTTCATTTGTGTTTGGGTTCTCCCATCTCACTGAGTTTATTTCATGAAAACTTGTTTAATTTCATTTCTTTTCATCTGATATCATCTTGGTATCATCATCTTACCCATGTATATCTCAATTGACCTGATGTTGTCCGAGTTGTTTTATCACTCTTTCCTCCTCTCCCTTTCTGTTCTGTCCCTCCTGTTTTCACAGTCATGTGCTTCCTACATCTTGTTCATCCTATCTTTCGTTCAAGATGGTAGTGTGCTTCACTCTTCATTATCCTGTCTGTCTGTGTTTGCATGTAGGTGTGTGTGGAGTATGTAGCAGAGAAACTGGGTGTGGTGGAGTCTTTTTGGAGCTTCAGGATTGAGGCGCTGTCACTCTCTGTTCCTTTCCTGTGGGTGGGAAACTGCAGGGAACCGCTGATCTACCTGACCAGTGTTTACCTCAGGTTTGGTGACCTGTTTGTTGGTGAGAACCCCCCTCCCCTCCACACACACACACACACACACACACACACACACACACACACACACACACACACACACACACACACACACACACACAGGTTCTTGTCATTATTTGGTCTCTTCGTTCATGTTTTGTCTAATGTTTAATTAATCAACTGTTAATTAACTGATTAATTGTTAATACATTGTGACACAAGGAATCAATTACAGCAATGTGGTGCAGTACTGTGACAGAGGGAATTAGTCACTGTAGTTGAAGCAGCCGTGTGTGTGTGTGTGTGTGTGTGTGTGTGTGTGTGTGTGTGTGTGGATGCAAACAGGTCAAACAGTGGAGCAGACCGTTCATCTAGTGAATGAAGAGGAGGAGCCCTTCCACTTCTCTGTCTTGCAGTCGTCTCGCCACTGTGGAAACCAGCAGTACGGCCTGAGACTGCAGCCGTTCTCTGGCACAGTGGCACCCAAAGACAGGTAGGTAACACTTATCAGTCAGTCAAGTTTATTTGTCACATCTAATCATATAACATACAATCGCTTTTTATTTTCATTGTTCAATATTTGAAAAACTTAAATTATTACCTTCTCTGACATACAGTTTTGTTGTTAAAGGACCATCCCAGTGGTTTTGCATGTTTAGTGTAATGTCTATAAAATGTACCTACTTAACATATCTGCTAATCCTTTTCCAAAGAAAGCAGTATTTTAGAATCCATTATCATTTTTTCTACCTTTTTATCTAGCCATTGGTTTCCATTCATTCCACTATGATATGAAAATGAACTTTGAGAGACTTCAAACTTTCTTCACAACAACCTTTTCACATCAGTATTCACCGTAATAAAGTCTCCCATATTAGTGTTGTCCTTGATAAAGTGAAACAATCTCTTCACCAGGGAAAATAGTTACCATGGAAATAATCACTTTACAAAGCAATCTGTGGTTTATGAATGGTGATGACTTTATCTGCAGATCTGCAGATTTTAATTTGAAAATCACTTGATTCACATGAATCACACATGATTTGCAAAATGTTTGTTCCAATGTAAAATGTGGGTAAATTATTGTAAATGGGTTCAAACATTCAAAATCACTGATATATGGTAAAGTAGGACGTTCTCACAGCAGGTGTGTTTTTTTTTTTTTTTTTGGAGTTTTGTCGATGGTGGTGTATGCATAATTATTGTGAACTGGGATTTGGAGCTTCTGTTGCATGGTATTAGTTGGTGATACCTAGTAGCAGATCTTAATTTATACGTAAACACTGCAGCTTGTTCCAGATTCTCCTAGTCTAGCACAAAAAACTGTCAGTACGTTGACAAAGACAGGGGTGTATCTTGTCATTTGCAGGTTGCCGCTGTCATTGTCAGTCACACCTTGTCAGGAGGGCTGTGTGAGCTTCAAGTTGTTGCTGAAGGTGAAAGGGAAGTCAGAACCACTCACTCTGCATGTTAAGGCTGATGTTTATGGCATGAACATGTGTATTCACTTGGAGAAGGAAGATGGAGGCCTCAGAGAAATAAGTCCCAACCAGCTAAACACACTGGATTTTGGAAAGGTTAGCTCACATCCCCACACAGCTCTGCCTTTCTGTGAGAAACTATAACATGACAGTCATCTTGTATGTTGGTGTATACAACTTTTCTAGGTAGTCCTTTCTGAGCAATCCATCTTTACACTCCTGGTGTCCAACATGGGGAGGTTCAACGTGGAAGTAACCTTTGACCTGGCTGGTCCTCGTGCAGTGCTGCAACACTTAAAGGCAAAGCCACAGACTGCCACTGTTGAGGCTGACAAGCAGCACCGCTGGTCACTCGTCTTCTGCCCCCGGAGCACCTGCAGCCTGCGCTATATCTGCCTGACTATGAGGGTGAGATTTTAAGCACCTAGACTTGTAGTTTTGTCAGACTGACTCAGTTGTGGGAGTAGAACTAGTGTCTCACAACATTCATGAACTAGTAAACCATGATTGTATTTTAGTCATTGGTTTTCGAAAAACTTTACAGGGACAAGTTTACCTAGATCTAACAAATCAATCACAGAACAAAATGGTTTGACAAAATCAAGTGTGAGGAAACAAGAAAAAGCACAAGAGACAAATCACACTGTTGAATTTACATGTGCAGCCTTTCCTGTCCATCAGCAAATTTAGGGAAAACTGAGATATCTGCCATATAATATGATGATGCCATCTTCTAGTCCTTTTATCATTATTGTAGCTTCGGACTCCTAAGCCCCAAATTATCTCTTTTTGTCTTGGATGTACCATGAATGATGATATTTTCAAGTCAGTTTTGCTAACTTCTAGGTCCACACAGCACAGAAATGTATCTCCAATTCAGCCGCCAGAGATAATCCATCACTGTGAACTGGCCCGTTATAACATTTTTCATTATTACATCAGGATGACAATATCAGACCATACGGTTACATTTTGATAGTAGTTTCATTCACCTTTTTCAGATTAATACCCTGGGTGTGCCTTAAGTTGCCTACACATGAGCGGTAAATCCACTCTACATTGCGTGTGCCTTTTTTTGCCCATCTTTTTTGCCCGACCTTTGGAAGCACCTTTCAAAGCTAGTGTCAGATTCAAGATACCAACAGCCATAACTGAATGTCTTGCATTATATACTGCTAATTAAATAAATGTCACGACCTTGGACAAAAAAAAGGAAGAAATAAAAAAATAACATTGCATAGAGCACCTTTACTTTCATTTTGCCTCTGGGTCATTGTGTGGAACGGAACAGAGGAACGGACACTGTTTCTCAGAGTGTTCACCATGAACGTGTGGTAGACAGTGTCTACAAGTTTTCTGTTTCTTTCAGGATGACATTTTTTTCACCAAAATAAAACATTCAGCCAACTATAGTTACATTATTGCTCTCCCTCTGTCATGCACAACAGGCAAACCAAGATACCTCTTCCAGCTGTAGTCCGTGAAGTTAAATATAGAATGGAGCTTTATTTTTCAATTACGGATTAAAATTGACGTCGTCCTCTTAAGTGGAAGTGACTTGTAATATTTATATATAGTATGTCTTTCAAACTACTATACTTAAACAAACCAGTAAGATGAAGGAAAAATTGCAGCTATTTCAAAAAGTGATAAAGGACATGTACAGTGATGTAGAACAGTAAGGGAATGCTGGAAATGAGCAAAAACTCTAGCCACATCGGAACGGTCCATGAAAGTCTTTACAGAGTCAACAGTAGCATCATTACATCAAACAAACATAACTGAAAGAGACTGCCACATTGGATCTGACATTATGAGTGTTCTTATGTCAGGCCACAGACACCTTGTGACATCCATAAAGTAAACTAAACTGAAAATGACCTTTAATAGCCTTTTGCATCAACATTCATTCTTTTGCATCAATTATAGGTAATTTTCATTGTAGGTAAGTCATTTTTATACCTAATAGGTAGATGGTAACTTAGCGGAGCGGTTTTACTCTACATAGACTGTTAATGACAATCTTTGAAGTACCCAGTTTTGCCTGCATTTCTCCCTGTATTTACTCTACATTCCTCTCCTTCTGTTTCTTTCCTTCTCACTCCTTCCCATCAGGTAAAGCATGGGCCAACATTTAACTTTGCCATTAAAGGCAGGTCTGTAGCACCAGGCCTTCAGTTCTCCTTCACTAAACACGACTTTGGCAAGTGCTTCATACACAGCCCTGGCATGGAGCCTGCCTCAGAAACACTGGTGATCAGCAATAAAGGAAAAACATGCATCAGGTGTGTGTCTGACTGTGCATGTAGGTAAGGTAAAAATATTTACCCCTTACCATTCCACCCCACCCATTTTAGGGTGGAGGTAAAGGATCCTCAGAGGGGTGATAAATACAGGTGGTATACATCATTTGGAAGCTGGGAACCTGGAGATTGATTTGAGATGCAGCTTCGCACTATGTTAAGTTATTATAGTCATACATTTGTAGTAAACACTGTTTTGGTTATTTATTTATTTATCTATCTACCTATTTATTTATTTATTTTCAGAGTGTATCAGGGTTAGAATATAATGGTGGAAGCATATGGTAGCCATACCCATGCTCAATTATGTGTAATAAGTTGTTTCAGCAATTTTCTGGGTTGATAAACATTTGTTACATAGAGTTTGTGTTAACAGTTTTTGAACAGTCAAAAATTCATGCTGTGATTTTGTATCAAAAACCTTTGGCATTTAGAGATTTCTTTATTAATTTCATTTTTTCAGTTATTGGATTTTCAGTGATATGGGTGTGGATGAGACTGTGATGGTCACAGTACGTCATTTTATACAGTGACAGCAAGACACTATATGGTCTACACTGGGCTGACTAAATCCCCAAGAGTCTCAGCTTTCCAGTCAAACCCAATTTATGCAAGACTGTTAAGGCCCCAGTATGTAGGATCCATTTTAGAATAGGCAAAAATAACACATACTGCATGCAAACAACTGCATGTTTTTGTCCAAAACAGAACCCATTTTCATTCAGATATCTTGAGATGAGACATCAAGGGACCCTAAATAGCCATGCTAGTTTTTCCCTCGCCAAAATTTTGTCTAATTTTGGAGCAATATTTAGCTGCCTTGCAGACAATATAGCATGACATACTTGACATCAGTGAATTCCTCATATTGTCTAATTCCATATATCATTATCTGCACTCTAGCTTAACTGGCACAACTATATGTTTTTAATTCTACCAAGAAATGTATTCAAGAAATATTTTTGTATACCCAGTATCAATTTAATAGAATTGAGAACTAACCCTTACCCTAAACATATCCTGCCCTGCTCCACCAGTGTCCAGTGCCTGTTCAGGAACACCTCCCATTTGAAGGTGGGCTTACAGGAAGAAAGCCTGTTTCCTGGTGGTGTGATGAAAGTACCGGTCACCTTCTATCCTCTCAAGGCATGCCATTACCATGAAAAGCTCACCTTCATCTTAAACAGTTGTGCTGAGCAAGTGGTGGAAATATTGGGACAAGGCATCAAGATGAAGGTGAGGAAGAGGAGGTATTCGTGGATTAGTTTTCAACAGGGGCAAGGTTTTTGAATCTAATACTGTCTTTCTGGAAATCCCTTCAAAGCACAGAAAAAGCAGAGCTTCCTATAAAAACGTGTCTCTTCAGAGAAGCTTAAGTGTAGGATTGTTGGAAAGCCAGAGTTTTGTAAGTCAGTGTAATTAAGGCACTTTGAAAGTGTTGAAATTTGAAACTGCACTGATAAACAACTATTAGGGCTAATTTGTAAATTTAGTTTCAAACCTTAAACCTATATCTGTTCACTCAACTAATTTTACAGCATTAACTGTATGAATATTTTTAACCTGAATATAGGCCATTTTTTTTTTTTTTTTTTTAAATTGCATGTGAAACTATCACTGAAGTCATTCTTAAAATCTGAAATTTTTGACAGAGGAGTGAAACCTGCACAAAATTCACTCTCTGAATACTAAACCTAGCTATGTTGTGTAGATTTATAATCCAGAAATCTCCACCAATCGTATTTACCCACTATCCTATTCATAATGTGTTGACCTCTAATCTGTCTAATCTGAACACCACCTGTCTATATTATCTCATCATCCCTCCACCAGCTTGAAGTGGAGGAGCCCCGCCAGAGGAAGGTGAAACTAGGGGCTCTGCTGTTGGGTCAGAAAGTGAAGAAGCAGGTGGTTCTGGTCAACAACAGCCTCTCAGACCTCACTTTCATCCTGCTGCTCAACTCACATCTGGACCCCCGCGTAGGGAACACACATGCGCACACAGCCAATGAACACATCTGTATATCAGCACATGCATATATCCTTTAATGCTCTCCTCCTCTCCTCCAGGAGCTGTCATTTAGTCCAGCAAGTGAGCTAACCCTGAAAGCCAGCGGTGGTCGGTGTGTTGTTGACATCCTGTTCGCACCCCATCAGTGCATGTCTCCCTTCACAGCCGAGCTAGAGGCAAAGTGTGTGGGCCTGCAGATCCCCCTGCTGACCATCCAAGGATGCTGTCAGGTAGGTGCTGAAGTGAATTTGTTTTAATTTCACAAGGTATACAGAATTAGTCCATGTACAGCTAGTTTTGCCCTGACAAAATGCGCTCCTAAAGTGTATTTTAAGTAAGTAACTTTAAGTACCAATGGAAGCATGTCCATGAAAAAAGCTATTAAACTTAATTAATTAATTGCCTCTCCTTCGGAATATGCCGACTCATAAAAATGTGTAGTTTTGTTTTAGCAGCTCTACATGTTGGTTAAATTTGAGTTAGCAGTCAGTAGTTGTGGTTTCCATCTTCACTGGCAGGGTGTGGAGGTACAGCTGGACCCAGTCTACCTGGCCTTTGGGGCTGTAGTCTGTGGCTGTCAGGCCAAAAAAAGGATTGTCATGATGAACACTGGAGACATTGGTGCCAAGTAAGATTCTGAAAGCAGTAGAATCAGCTCTTCCTCTCTCTTTGTTTCTTTTTCACTCTCTCTTGCTCTCTGTCTCACTGCAAAGCAGAACAAAAAACAGACACACACACCATGGCAATAGGAGGACCTATCAACTAAAAAACGTATGTTTCACAGACAAACACTTTCACATTTTGCTCACACTAAAATTGAAACTAGACTCTGCAATATAGTTCACACACGTTGTGTCTGAACTTTTGATTGCAGTAATTCATCAGTTGAACAGACTGATTTCTTAACTTTATCTCACTTTTTTTCTAGAACAACTCCAAATAATGTTTATCTGTGATTTAGAATAGCTGTTTCCTGAACACTGTTTAATTTAAATAATATTTGTAGTCACTACATTTGCTACATTTATATGTAGCACTCTCTCTACAGTATTATATTCTCATATTTGTCCTATTCTTTGCTGTTCCTTTGACTACAGAGATCACTGAAGTTTCACTTCGCATCTAATCCAATCTAAACAGGTTCCAATGGGAAGTAGAATGTTTTCCTCCCGAGGTGTCCATCGTGCCTGCCAAGGGCTATATCTCTCCAGGCATGGAGGTTCCTTTTGATGTGACCTTTTATCCTATGGAGTTGAGCAATAACAAAAGATACGAGAACCTGGCTTGCTTTGTCGAGGGCTCCTCCACACCTGTCTCCCTTACTCTGACAGGCTCCTGTATCGGCCCCTCCTCTACAAAAGAGGTCAGATTAATACACTTTAATTGTGCCTGTGTTCAACAGGGGAAGACGTTGTTGATGACTTTGTAAGCTAATGGAAATTATTAAGTAATGGCTGGGACAAGAGCCTGGTCAGTAACAGTCACAACTATATAGATATGCTGATTTCTTTTTAAATAAGAAATCAGGAAGGGGGCAAATACTTTTTCACAGCACTGTAAGTGCTTACCCTTTCAAGAAAAGGTATTTTCCATAATGTAACCACATTGGAACTACCCATTGCATTTTCTTTGGGCTAACTGAATCGTAGACTAGTGCGGACTAGTCAGACTAGTGCAGACCAGAAAGACCAATGTGCATGAACTGATGAAGCCCCTTGGATAAGAAGCGAAACGTCTTCCTAAGAAAAATACAAGTCCAGTTGCCTACGATTCAATTTGCCCAAAGAGAACGATGACCTGGATAAATGAGAATATCCATACATACCCATTGCATTATTTTTCCCTCCTGCTGTCTTCTCCCTGTCCCCAGGTGGTGATATTTGTTTGTCCAGTACGTGACTCTCATGTCCAGACCCTGACTGTGTCCAACCCCACAAACCAGTGTTTGAGCCTCAAACCTGTCATTGAAGGCGAGCAGTGGAGCGCTCCGCCCTATTTGATTCTCGAACCCCACCAAAGCAAGACCTATGAGGTCACCTACCAACCACTGACCATGGCTCCTAAGGGCAAGGAACACCTGGTATAGGAACACTAACATCACAGACGTAGCAGAGTCTTTAAGACACATAGGGCCCTATCTTGCGCCAGACTCCCCAAACCCGCTATTTGCGGATTTAGGATTTAGGAAGAGGCGTTCCCCCGTAAAAGTTGCTATCTTGTGCACCTCCCGCTAGCCGCAAAACACCTCCGCTACCCGCTATATTATGCATAGGTGTGTTTTGGGCGTTACGCCAGTTAAACCAATCAGTGTGCCAGGTGCCATTGCCTTTAAGGGCAGGATGCGCTATCCTAAATCCTAAACCCGCGATGGAGAGAGGGAGGTAGATTTTCTCAGGGCTTCTACTGAGGCTAAAGCAAGTTGGCTTTATATACATATTATATATTATATTATAGGCGAGTTAATTCGGGAGGTGGAGCCACATGTGTCCAAGTGGACGTGTCACAAGGTTGTACTGATTGAGTAAAATCCCCGGGTCACACCACACACACACAAGAGGCAGAGGTGGAACTATGTGTAAACTAATTTATTGACAAGGTAGATTGGGCAAATAAAATATTAAAAATAAAGCTACTGGCTTCCCCTTCCCTAATCTGGCTTATTATAAAACAATAAAACGTGCTGGCGTAAGTGTCCAATTAAAACAGTCTTTCCTCTAAACAGTCTATATGAGTAATATACTCAGTCCATTCCGGCGGCGTCCCGGTATCAGTCCGACCGTGTGCGTGGCGAGGCTCCGTTGGGGCACGCATTGAAGCCCCCTGGACGCGCTCTCCTAACAGCCCAAACTGTGTGTGCGCAAGATAGCAACTTTAGGGATAGCGCATGAAACACGCCCACGACGCACCTCCAGGCGCAAATGATGCAGTCGGCATAACGGATAGCGGGTAGCGGGTGGCGCAAGATACCGTTTAGGGATAGCGGAAGTTCCTAAATCCGCAATTTGCGGGTAGCGGGTAGTGGCAGCGGATAGCGGGTGGCACAAGATAGGGCCCATAGTCTCAGTTTTTTATCATTTTGTATAGAATATAATCAACACATTGTATGGGATGCACGGAATTTAAAATATCTTGTATTGAATGTTTAGCCTTGTTTAGAAATGCAAAGGGCTAGGGTTGTATGAAAAGCTGTTGCCTTTAAAACTGTAGAAAAAAAACCCACAAAGACTAACCTGTAAATTTTCTCTTTACAAAAAAACAAACCTTTCAAATAATCTTGCTGTGGAATTATTTTAAAAGCCCTTAAAAGCATCTGGTATAGAAAGACTAACATTTTGATGACTATTGATTATTTACCCCAACATCTCTCTTCCATCTCCTCATTTCTGCTTTATTTCTCTCTTCTCAATCACTGCTTTTCTCTCTTGCTCTCTCTTATTCCCTGATCTAATGATCTTATTATGTCTTTCCTCCTACTTTCTTCAGGGATCAGTGTTTTTATCCTTCCCTGATGGCAGAGGCATGCTATACTCTCTGCAGGGAGTTGCTGAGCCTCCCAAGGCGGAGGCCACTATTACCCATGAACTGCCTGCCAAGACTCACCACACTGAGTTGCTCCCTGTGCAAAACTGGCTCAATAAGCCACAAAGGTAGAACACACTCAAACCAGCACCAGTGTACTATATGCACACTTACAATCACTTACATGAATCAAAGAAAAGAACTGTCTTACTGCCATTACATAGCAAGACATGTCCTTCTGTTTGGAGACTGCACTATATGTGCACATATACAATGTAGACAGGCTATTTTTGAGGACAACATAATAACCTTTAAGGGAATGGGGTCACCAAAAATCCAAATTTACTTGGTAACACTTTATAATAACTATCCTTTACAAACACAGGGCTGATAGCTGCTTCTCTTCCTGCTCTCAACGAAGGCGGACGCTTTTTCTCTAGCTCCCTCCTGCCCTTATCTGCCCTGCTCTGCTCTCTGTCTTGTGTTGTCTCTATCGGAGCCTCTCTCTGCATTTCTCTCCGAAAATCCACAACAATGGATCTGATCAGCTGGTCTCTCAATGCAATTGATCAAATTTTCTCTACAAGAAAACTGGGCAAAGGAGAGCCCGCATGCCCCGCCGGAACGTTTGCCGCCGGGTACACCATGGACTCCTGGGAGAAGTGGAGGATGATGTGCCTGTCCATTCTTTCCGTCGAGGATGTTGAAGACGTCTACATGATTGGATTTATGATAACAGGATTTCTGCTGTTTGGAGCTGGTGGATTCCTGATTTATCGCAAAGTTCAGAGAGTGTTGGCAGCGCTTTTGGCTCTGGAGAAGCTGCCAGCCATAGAAGGTTTGTGCCGTGCTAACAACACTCAGACTCATGCGTTGTGCGAATTGATTCGTGAATCAATTGGACTTTTACGCCAGATGGGTAACAACTTGGAGAAGTTGGAAGCTCGACTCTCAGGAAAGGTGCCATAATTCGAAATTATTCGGAATCACCGAGAGAACCACAGAGACTTAAGGCTGATGGAAATTGCAGAGTCAGCCTGACCAAAACAATCACCTTATCCACAATTCGGCGCCCCAGCGACCTTGGAAGGCCGCTATCTTCAGTTTCTCCTGGATGTTTATGCAGACAGCTTTTGGTGTCTCTTGGACGGGATGTAACTTAAATTGGAATTTCCCCTTGTGGGATTAATAAAGTGTACTTACTTACTTACTTACATTCCGGCTCTGCGCCGGATCTCTGGCGTACCGGTGTGACTACGAAAAAAAAAAAAAAAAAGGAGGTTCGCCCAGATTTATCTACCAGACATTTCTGTGGATCCAATAGAAGTGCAGCTTTCGCTCTCAACCACACTAACAATAGGCCTACTAGCCAATCAGAAGTAGGGCGGGGGTGGGATTTGGTTGTTGACAATCAGGCGCTCCACGTGCCATCGAAAGTGAGCCTCGTTAGCCTACAGTGATGCACTGCAACCCACAGGATGGACTGCAGGTTCATGAAGCCCAGGGAAGACAGCAAAGATGTTGATAAGGGTGTTAAGAATAAATGGCGCTGGGTTTGGATAGAGGAGAATGGGAGCAATGTGGCAATAGATAGTTACAAGATAGTTAATAGGGTTATTTTCAAATAATGTATATATGTTATATGATAACCCTAACCCTAACCCTAACCCGAACAGGATATCAGAAAATGCCCATTCTGTTGACTGCAGTGCAGAAGGCCCATGTTACCAACAAACCATTCTGTATCAGTGATAGCAGCCTAAGTGGAGACCTATTTAACTTATAGAAAAGAAAAAAAAGTATTTTAAACCATTTAGAGCACCTTTAATGAGCTGAATATGTGCATCAGTGATATCACACACAAGGATTCTGTGTCCTCTGATGACATCACTGGTGGATATATTCAAACTCATGAACTAAATAACTGTAAAAGAAAATGTGTGCAAAACAGTTTACATTATGTACAAAATAAATCAAGTGCCCCTTTGCTGGATAATAATGGTGGTCACACAAAATATTGACACTTTGGGTGCAATTTGGACATGATCACTGTGAAGTGCACTGACTTGTGTTGCCAGGTGTTTAGACATTAAAGGCCCCAGGGCATGAAAAATGCAATTTTTGTTGTTTTTGCAAGATAGGGAAGGTTTTGGGGCCACATAAATACTTTGATGCATTAAACCTGTGATAAAGTCTCCCTGTAAAATGAGCAGATTGCACTTCCGTTACTTCATGATGTCATGAAGACGGTGACTACGCCCACAGCCCGCCACTGCTCCCCAGGCAACAAGCTCACAAGCTAGCGAACTTAGCCAGTCCGCCGACGCTCCTCAGCTCACACATAAATCTAGTTATCTAGTTATAAGACATACTCTGCATAGTAAGTTTGCTCTTAATAAGTTGTAAATCAGATATTAACAAATAGTTAACAAGTCGTTTACTAATAGCTTGTTCATGATCTATTAACTATTTTTAAGGCATTCAGTTTTTACTCTTAGCAAGTTGCTAATTATTAACAAATAATCAACAAGTCATTTATTAACAACTTGTTCATAATCTGTTAACTAATAAGAGGATTTCTTAACTATTTACTAACTCTTTGGTAATTATTAACTATTAGAAAGTGATTATTAATTTATTAACTGATAATTTGTGAATCATCTATTAACTGTAAAGGACTGTTATTATTAAGTGTTACCATTTCTGGAAACACACAAACTCAGAGATGCAAAGCTGCCAGCATTATCATACATACTCCCTTTCCACCGTAAATGAGAAAAAGTTTCATTGAGACAAATGTACAGTGTAGTAATGACTATTTCTGTTTGCCCAGGTTTCGTGTGGAGATAGATGTCCTGAAACCCAAGAGGACAGATGCTACAGTGTCCCTAAAGGGTCAACATTACTTCGATGTTCCTGCTCTGGCCAAAAGAGACTATAAGATGTCCTTCTTCACATACAGGGAGGGAGTGTTCAACACCAAGGTCTGGTCTCACATACACACACACATCAACAAGAATTCATTAGCTTAGGACAAGAGTCGTGTGTAAAATCAGCTCATGTCTTATTTTCCAGAATGCTTGAAAGATTTGCATAATTGTCCCAAATTTATTTTTCACCTTTGTCCTCACCAAAACCTTTAACCATCCTCAGGTGACGTTCCATAATGAGGCGTCTGGTGAATACTTGTTCTACCATGTTAACTTCAATGTCACGTCTCCTGGGGTGCTGTCCACCATGCAGCTGGAGACGACTGTCCGCCACACAGCCTCTGCCAGTATGGTGGTAGAGAACCCCCTGACCACGGCTACCTCCCTCACCACTGATTCTCAGTGCCCCGACATCAGTGTCCCGCCCCATTACACTATGCCAGCACAGTGCAAGGTGAGAACTAAGTGCATTTCCAGCCATACTAGAAGAATGGTTGTGTGCCCACCCACACACACTCACTGACTGACTGTGTGTATGTGTCCTTTCTCCAGAGCACTCTAAGATTTGACTTCCGGCCCCTGCATGCAGGCGAGTCCACAGCCAGGCTGACTCTACACAATAATGAGCTGGGCTACTTCCACTATGAGCTGCTCCTCAGAGCCCTGCCCCCACCGCCAGAGAAGGCCATCCACTTCATCACTCCTCTGGGCAGTTGCCACTCTGCGCTCGCCAAGTTTATCAACTATTCCCATGTCACGGCTATATACTCCTGCAAGGTAAATGAGTATTAGCCATGTCCTGGTATTTGGTATTTCTTCCTACCATCTTTCCTGTCACTGTCAGATACTGGTGCTGTGTACTGTATGAGATACCCTGAAAAATGTCATAAACCGAAGTTTGGAAAATGTACAGGGAAATTGTTTTTTCTTTATTTTTACTACTTTCTACATTGTAGATACATACTGAAGACATCAAATATATGAAGCAAGATATATGGAATTATGTAGCAAAGAAAAAATGTTAAGTAACTCTAAATATGTTTTATATTTTAGATTCCTCAAAGTAGCCACCCTTTGCTTTGTTGACAGCGCTGCAAACCCTTGGCCTTCTCTCAATTAGCTTCATGATGTAGTCACCTGGTTTTCACTTCACAGGTGTGCCTTGTCAGGGTTAATTTGTGGAATTTCTTGCTTTATTAATGGGGTTGGGACTATCAGTTGTGTTGTGCAGAAGTCAGGTTGGTACAAAGCTGACAGCCCTATTTGACAACTGTTAGAATTCATATTATGGCAAAAAACCAATCAGTAAAGAGAAACGACAATCCATCATTACTTTAAGAAATTAAGATCAGTCAGTCCGGAAAATTGCACAAACTTAGAATGTGTCCCCAAGTGCAGTCACAAAAACCATCAAGCGCTACGACGAAACTGGCTCACGAGGACCGCCCCAGGAAAGGAAGACCAAGAGTCACCTCTGCTGCTGAGGACAAGTTCATCCGAGTCACCAGCCTCAGAAATCGCAAGTTAACAGCAGCTCAGATTAGAGCCCAAATAAATGCCACACAGAGTTCTAGCAGCAGACCCATCTCTACATCTGTAGAGATGTGCAGAGGAGACTGCGCCAATCAGGCCTTTATGGTCAAATAGCTGCTAAGAAACCACTACTAAGGAAAAGCAACAAGCAGAAGAGATTTGTTTGGGCCAAGAAACACGATGGACATTAGACCAGTGGAAATCTGTGCTTTGGTCTGATGAGTCCAAATTTGAGATTTTTGGTTCCATCCGTCGTGTCTTTGTGAGACGCAGAAAAGGTGAACGGATGGTCTCTACATGCATGGTTCCCACCGTGAAACATGGAGGAGGAGGTGTGATGATGTGGGGGTGCTTTGCTGGTGACACTGTTGGGGATTTATTCAAAATTGAAGGCACACTGAACCAGCATGGCTACCACAGCATCCTGCAGCGACATGCCATCCCATCCACCTTGCGTTTAGTTGGACCATCATTTATTTTTCAACTGGAAAATTACCGCAAACACACCTCCAGGCTGTGTAAGGGCTATTTGACCAAGAAGGAGAGTGATGGAGTGCTGCGGCAGATGACCTGGCCTCCACGGTCACCTGACCTAAACCCAATCGAGATGGTTTGGGATGAGATGGACCGCAGAGTGAAGGCAAAAGGGCCAACAAGTGCTAAACACCTCTGGGAACTCCTTCAAGACTGTTGGAAAACCATTTCAGGTGACTACCTCATGAAGCTCATCGAGAGAATGCCAAGAGTGTGCAAAGCAGTAATCAGAGCAAAGGGTGGCTATTTTGAAGAATCTAAAATATAAAAAAAAGGTGAATTATTTCACCTTTTTTTGTTAAGTACATAATTCCAAATGTGTTCATTCATAGTTCTGATTCCTTCAGTTAGAATCTACAATGTAAATAGTCATGAAAATAAAGAAAAAATGTTAAATGAGATGGTGTGTCCAAACTTTTGACTGGTAGTGTAAATTGGTGATTTTCCGGAAACCCAGCATGACAGTATTGCCATAAATGTCACATGGGATTCCATACAGAATTTCAACTTGTTGCCATTTTGTGTAGTTACTATGGTGGCACTTTGAACAGGGATGAAACTGCATTGGGGAAAAACTATTAGGTCTATATGTCATAGTCATAAATGCCCTGTGGGACTCTACTTGTTGACATTCGCTTTGCTTACCATGCTGCCATTTGATTTGGAAAGAAACTAATGGCAAATCAGGCTGGCCTCCCATGACATGACATGACATGGCATGGCATGGCATGACAAGTCATGTCATGGGCAAGACAAGTCATGTCATGTCAAAACATGATGATGGAGAGCTTCATTAAAAAAAAAAAAAAAAATCAATTCAGTCATACAAATAACAGGTGGAAATTTATTTTTCTATTTTGTATTTATTTATTTATTATTATTTTTTTTAATCTTGCACGCTTCTGTGTTATCTTATCATGTCCTCTCTTTACAATTCATGTCCTACTTCTAGATCGTCTCATTGGTTTCTATTGTCCTATTGTTTTTGTTGTGTATCATGTCATGTCATGTTTTTTGTTTGTTTTTCTGTCTCTGCTGGTGGTAAAAACAGTTTCTCCTATGCGGGATAAATAAAGCTTACCTTACCTTACCTTAAATGCTGTGTGTGTTTTTTTTAATTTCCTGTTGTATGACAACTAATACATGCCAACATGCCTTATGGTCTCGCCTCCCCAGACGGACTGCCCAGACTTCATAGTGGACAAGAGCTTTAGTGCTTCGCCGGGGTTCCACGAAGGCTCAGAGGCCGGTGTGGAGATTTACTTTGAACCCCACCAGCTGGGGGAGGTTAGGGGCCAGCTCACCCTGTCCTCAGCTGTTGGTGGTGAGTACATCTTCCCCCTCCATGGGACCTGCCTCCCTTCAAAAGCCCAGGGCCCCTTCACCATCAGGTCTGGCTCCAACATCTCTATCCCCCTCAAGAATGTCTTCCTGCAAGCTATGGCCTTCTCCTTCCAGGTGAGGAGCTGGTGGGACTGTTGTCTGTATGTCTTTGTAAAGACCAGAGGCCAAGGGTAATAACCAGATCAAACAATGAAATCTAAAAAAAAAAAAGTTTTTTTTTTTTTTTTTGAAGAGGCATGCATGTGGGTGGAATTAAAAAAAAAAAAAAAAGATTTCTATCATTTCTATCATTCAAATGAAAGCCAAGAAAATATTTTCTAAAGCTTTTCATAGTTTCCAGTATTTCTCCAGCCTGTGCAAAATGCAAAATCTTAATTTACCGTAAAACACTTGGTAAAACCTGTAAAATCTTTGTAAAGTGATGTAAATTAACTTTTTGTGTCTTGCCTTGTCCTTCTATTAGTTACTCTCTTGCTCTGCTGCCTACCCACTGAGTGAACTTGCCCATACATACTCTTTCCTTCACTGTTTCTACTATAGTGTAAACACTTACTTTAATTGCAATATCTTGCAGTAACAGTAGCAATGGAGTTAAATACAGTGTCCCCATACATATTCCTCATATCAATAACCCTCTCTGTCATATCACTTCCCATCATTCTGTATATTTTAAACTTTATTTATCAAGGGAGGGTTTCCCAAGCATACACATTCTTCATAATGCTGTGTTTCAGGGCTGAAACAGTTTGACACATTTGTGGCATGTGGGAGTAGCTGGGTGCTGAGAACCTTGATCCAGGCTGCCTTGCAGGCAGGTTATCCTGCTGCCATAATGGATGTTTTAACTGTAGCCGACTTAATCTATGACTGCTTCACTTCCCCTCAGGTGGACAACCCATGCTTCACAGTGAAAGGGCCGAACATTATCCCTTCCAAAAAGACCCACAGCATACTGGTGAATTTTGAGGCCCCGCCAGGCTCTTTGGGGCCCTGCTTTGGCAAGCTGACCGTCTCCATCTCCAGTTCAGATGCCTGCACCAAGCCCTGCTCCTGGGTGTACTACCTGAGGGGTTCCTGTCCCTGAGACACTCCCAAAGTCGATGCACATAGAAGACCATACATGCACAGACGCTTTAGGCAAGATTCAAACTAAACTTTTATGTGAGATTTTAGAGATTGATAGTTTGGTATAACAGAATAGAATAGAAGCCTTTATTGTCATTGTGTACATACAATGAAATTGCAGGTGCCCTTCACAGTACCGTTTACGATCAGACATGGACAATTGACCAATACAAATGAACAAACAACATGAAGAGACAAATAACGACAGAGAAGAGACAATACTGAGGTAGAGGCAATAATGAGGTAAGGAGAAAAAAAATATAAAAAATATATAAAAAACATAAAATGAAGTGGTGTAACAGTGCAATTAAAGTGGTGTAACAGTGCAAGTTAGGCTACAGCAGGCTATAGAGTCATAGTGTATGTGTGTTAAGAGATTGTATGGCCTTGGGGAATAAACTGTTTAAGAGTCTGTTGGTGTGTGTTTTCATTGACCTATATCGCCTCCCTGAGGGCAGAGGGGTGATCAGGTCGTGTCTGGGGTGAGAAGAGTCCTTTGTGATGTTTCTTGCTCTGTAGAGGCAGTGAGTGTCAGTGATGACCTCTAGTGAGGGAAGAAGGCAGCTGATTTTCCAGAGTTTATAATCCTCTGCAGAGCTTTCTTGTCTTCTGCTGTGCATCCTGCGTACCACATCATGAGGCAATATGTCAGGATGCTCTCAATGGCCGAGCAGCAGAAGGCCATCAGCAGCTGCCTGCACAGATTGTTCCTGTGCAGAAGGATTATTTTGCCTCTCAGGTTTGTTATGTGTAATCTACTGTCTAATGCCTTAATTCCTATTCTGAAGCTAAAAAATACAACCCGGAGTAGTCCTATGTGTACTTACAGTATTTGTTCTGAAAATGTTCTGAACTGTTCTGAAAAATATTGTTCTGAAAAAAAATTCTCAAACATTTCAGTGACTGACTGAATAAATTCAGCAGTCTGTCGAAGCCTGTCATTACTTGTTCATGTCCACATGGGGGCAATCATGCCAAACAGTCCCACCAGATTTCCTAAGTGCTTCTTTCTCTCTTAATTCTAATGATTAAGAGATGGAGTGGTATGAATAATTGACTGAATATTTTGCCCTTTTGTTCATCCTGATAACCTGTGTCCTAAACTGTCAAATCTTTTCCCACCAGGGCACACAGCAGTGTAGACTAGTGGCTTATTTGAAAGGGCAGAACTAGGGGAGCCCCTCTTTACCAAAGGTTGGATCTGTGGCATCACACACACAGCCCTAATGAGGAGCTGGACTGACAAATCTCTTGACGGCACTCAAAACCCCTGTGATTCTCACCTGCCATCCTCTGCCCAAAGGACCCCACACCTGATCAGTCATAAAAGGGCTGAAGTGCAACACAACCTCTTAGTTTTGGCATCCAATAATAGGAAATGCGTGTGGTAAGGAGTTAGTAAAGGGGATGCCATTGCCCTTCTCTTTAGAGTCCCAGGTTGCTGTCAGACAAGAGGCATTAACCTACATTTAGTTAATTCCAAATATTCTGTGGTGGTTTCTGGCTTTAGTAAAACTACACAGATGAGTGTTACGGGGCTGCTACACTACCTCAAAAGCAGCTGCAATACTCAGAGCAAGAAAAAAATGAAAATCTCATACTAATTTAAACTCTTCAACTCTGCTACTCCCTTTGGTTGGGTTTGTCATTACAAATGCATGCTGCACGGCTTTGTTCAAACCCACAAAACTTTATTATATTTTAAATTCTACTGGCAATCCCAAGGTTTTCAAAGATGCCGAATATGTCCTGCTGAATTCCAGGGAAATGTGCATAAACTGATGCACAAGACATCTCGATACTTTCTCTTTGATGTAATGGTGCAGATATAAAACATCTTGGAATGACATCTTGGATTTGATTTTTAACTGAATATAAATGTGGTTCAAGAAAGCATTGTAGTGAGCAGATACAGCATGTATGTGACACTAATGTGCAATATGGAAAATAAATATTTTCCCTTAACTTTTAAAAAAGGAACCCAAGGAAATTTACGGGGATATCGGAATTCAGTTGTTATTACAGAATATTACAGACAACATTATAGAAATCCTGTATAGAAATGTTACAGAATGAGGTACAGAAAAGCCTAGAATTAATCTGTAATGTAACAAAATCTGAAAAAAGTGAAGGGGTATGAATACTCGCTGGTGGCACTGTATGCTTAAAACAACATACATCACTTCACATTGTTTAAAACCAACCAACCACACACTGCACTGAACTCTCCAGTGAAAAACTAAAACTTTTGTGGTGTGTGTTATGTTGTGTTATGCCCCTTTTTACATGTAATTGTTGTAATGTTTTAAAATATTCTGGGTTTTGTATTATTGTAGGATAAAGGTCCAGTTCATTTTCCTGCCTTATCTCCACAATTATTTCCTGCTCTTTCTACCTCTTACCTACAACTCCTCACCCTGATGGGTCTCAAACTGCACTGCCATGCCATCTGAGATCAGCAGCGAAATCAGAACCTCCCTCTGGCATTTTTCTTTCGGGCTCACTTCACGCATTGGCTTAGGGTTAGCGAATGTCAGAGTTTCAAATGTCAATCGCTTTTGCCATTTCCCAATATTACTGAACCTGGGATATTTCTCATGGCCAAGCCAAATGTGTGTGTGTGTGTGTGTGTGTGTGTGTGTGTGTGTGTGTGTGTGTGTGTGTGTGTGCACTTACCTACCTATCCAAGAGGGGACTTCGGCGTCGTCACACATTCACCAAGTGGGGACCTCATAGCCAAGTGGGGACATTTTTTAGGTCCCCTCTTGGTCATGCTTTAAATCATGCTAAAATCAAGTGTAACACCCTCTGGTGAAGTTTTTTTAATTTTAGCCAAGTGGGGACCTGAAGGTGTGTGAGTGTTTAAGTCCATGCTCAGCTCTGCCCCTGTAGGCTGGAGCAGGGATTACAACGCCTCATAAACACACGTCGTTTTAAACACACTCCTTCAAGGTGTGAATGGCTTGCAGGTAAAGCAGCCTTTCAGACTGTAGGGGGGCTGTTAAACAGGAAACCCGTCTCTTTAAACACGACTTGTCTTTGTTTTTGTAACAAAATATAAAGTCTCAACTTTAGTGGATGTCTTAGGTTTCAAGCTCAACACTATTAAAATAAAGGTCTAAGGGGGTTAGGGAGCAAGGAAGTAATAAGTACTTAGAAAGAAAGAAAGAAAGAAAGAAAGAAAGAAAGAAAGAAAGAAAGAAAGAAAGAAAGAAAGAAAGAAAAACAACCAGAATGAAATTAGATTAAAATTTAAGTTATTTAATTTTTGACTAACTGCTAAAAAAACTATTTATTATCAGACTTTGACTAGACTTCTAAAACTGTGATGACAGAAGTTCCCTGTTGGCTGGTAAATACTGACAGGAGTCCCCTCTTAGATAGCATGCAGCGACCTTCACACTCCAGCATGGATGACAAGAAAAAATAAGCAAAATGAGTAAGTAAAATTACAATCTTAACTAGATAATTGTTGTTCAAATATGATTTGTTATGTTTTTTGAGGCACATTACAGAAAAAAAAGGTACTTCTACTGTTTGGAATGACAGAGGTCCCCTGTTGGCTGGGAAACACTGACAGGAGTTCCCTCTTGGATAGCATGGAGCGACAGCCACACTCCAACATGAGTTAGGAAAAAGTAACATGGGTAATTCTTAAGACAAAATAATCTAAACTAAACATAATCCAATCTGTGGTGTTATTTTTCAGCAAAGTTGCACCAGTAATGTTGTCATTGTTGCTTTTTTTGAAATGTGGGATGTATTGTGAAAACCACCTATCATGACTTACAGTATGTAAGTATAAAGAAACTAAAATCCTTTAGTACCTAATTTGGATATCTATATTAAGGGTTTGACAGAGAACAACAATTTTACATGGAATGAGAAGGGTTGCCTGTTAGGGAAATAAACTGTTTGGCCCTTTAACTTACTACCTAATAGAGACACACAATACATAAACACTATTTTGCCACAGAGCGTTTAGAGGATATGCCATTGATTGAAAATAGAAATACAGGTAAATCTGTTTTTGCATATGATAATCACAGTTTTCTCAACTTGAGAAAACTGTGATTGGGTTTAAGTCAGAACTCAGGATTTCCAACTTCCAGTAAATTCCCAGTAAATAATTACTGAGTCCCCTCTCTGCCTGAACAAAATGACACAGGTGCCCTGTTGGATGGTATGGAGCGATGCTCACACTCCTGCATGTATGTAATTAGGACAGAAAAAGATATTATCATTGGCAGTAAGCTGTCACAAAGTTGAACAGAAAGGTAATAGAGGATTTTAAAGATTTTGCCAGAGCCTTTAGTATCACAGAGTATCAGTATCAGTAACACAGAGCTCCAATATTTTCATTTCTATCAGCTCCTCAGATTAAAACTCTAAGCAAGTGGTATATTTGTTATAAAATCAGAGTATGCATGATATTACATTATCTGCTAATTCAAAGTCAAACATTTTAGTGTAATAAATTCAGTAGTGTTTAACTCAGGATTTCCAACTTCCTAGTAGTAAAAAGCATGGAGAAGTTCCTTAAATTGCAGTAGTCTTAAGGTAAGGCAACTTTTCTCATCCTCTTGGTCATGATAATTTTACGATGCACTTTTAAACACTTTGATTTTCACCATTATACAGTAGTTCTTTGTTTTAAACTTTGTGATAAACTGTAAATAATTACTGAGTCCCCTCTTTGCCTGAACAAAATGACACAGGTGCCCTGTTGAATGGTATGGAGCGACGCTCACACTCCTGCATGTATGTAATTAGGACAGAAAAAGATATTATCATTGGCAGTAAGCTGTCACAAAGTTGAACAAAAAACAGCATTGTTACTGTTTGATATGTTTTTGGTTTTCTAAAGATAGTTTTCCCTGCTCTGTAGAGGGTGATAAATATTTTGCCACAGAGCTTTTAGAGGATATGCCATTGTTTGCAAATAGAAATACAAGTAAATCTGTTTTTGCATATGATAAAAAAAAAAAAAAAAGTCAAAGTCAAAGTCAAACATTTTGGTGTAATAAATTCAGCAGTATTTAACAATAGTTAAGTATTCAGTACTGATACATTTTTAAACCGTAAACATTAAACTGATATTGTCATGCCTGCCTGTTAGGGAAATAAACTGTTTGGCCCTTTAGCTTACTACTTAATTCAAACACAAAATACATAAACACTGCAACACTGCTAAGAGAATTAGGATTAGTGGGTTAACAGTTGTCTTGGCTTAACTCAGGTTTTGCACCATCATGAAGCTGCTCAGTTTTAACCTGAGTACATCACTGTGGTAACTTGTGCTGTATGGCCTGGTCTGGAGCAGGTTAACTTCAGAATATTATAGTATCAAAACATGTCAGTAACCCTTACTGAATACTAGACTAAAGTACTAGGCTATAAGGGACCATACCCACACTTATTTTGAGCCTCAGCCTTATTTTTAATGTTTGGATTTTTTTTTTTTAATATCTATCTATCTATCTATCTATCTATCTATCTATCTATCTATCTATCTAGCTAGCTAGCTAGCTAGCTTATTAAGCGATGTCCAAGTTATGCGATAATAATGTTTACATTTCACATTGGACTTAACAGTTAACTAAAACTAAAGTAAAAACTAAAGCTGGGTTTGAAAGAAACATTTTAGTTAAATAAAAATAAAAACCTACCTTTAAATTAAGAAAACTGCAATAATATTGTGTGCTTACAAAATAAACTGAACAAAACAAATGAATGAACAAACCAAAAAAGAAAAAACAAAATGTCTTTAGTTCTATATTTTGCCAATTTGGTCAAATTTGTCCACACAAAAACCATGAGGAGGAATTGGTATTTATGTTTATTGAGACTAGGATGTCAACATGACTGTGAGGCAGTTGCCTTCACAAAGTGTTATTTGTACTGTAATACCTATTCTAAACTTCCTCAATCTTGCCCCTGACAAATACCCCTATATTACAGTATAATAAAAAGTAAATAAAACTAATACTGAAACTACTAGAAAGTAAATTGAAACTTAAGGGCTTTTAGAGCTTGAAATATTGAGGAGGCGGGGACAATCCAAGGGGACATAAAAGTAAAGATCAGTGATATTAAACACACACACGCACACAAAATAACTGTTGAGAAACCAAACAAACAAATAACAGAACACATTTAAAATCAGCTGCATTTGGGAGTGGAGTAGTTTGTAATCATGGTTTTAAATTGGCGCATGCTCGTGCAGCGACCGGCAGCAAGCCATGTCTGTCCTGTTTATTGTTCTGTTTTGGGGGACTGTTTATTGTTTTTGGGGGGTTTTACACACTGAATGTAGCTGTTGACTGACGAACAATATTTGTGGCAGTGGAGATAGTGGAAACCTACAAATATTCACACTCTAGCATGGATGAAAAGAAAAAATAAGCAAAATGAATAAGAAAATTACAATCTTAACTAGATAATTGTTCAAATATGATTTGTTATGTTTTTTGATGCACATTACAGGAAAAAATCAAGTGCAGCCAAAGACATGGAGACAGGAATTAATTAATTAATATATTTATCTTTATGCACAAGATAAGAGCTTTGTTTTATATAGCTATATTGTTAACAAATAGAAAGCAGTACAAAAAAATAACAAACATATAGAACTAATAAATATATCACTGGCTCTAGCAAGTTATAATCAAGTTATCAAAATTGTTTCAATGTTATGGCACAGTGATGTGCCGTTACATGAACAGCCACTGCTGCGACCTTTACACTGAATACGTGTACATGCACACCATATTCCTGTATTATTCGAATAAGACCCCTGGCATGTGCCTGTTCCAACCGGAATATTGTGCCATGTAAACACCTTAATCTGAAAATGCCCCGTACCGGAATATTCAGTTACATCTGTGCATGCTCGATTCACAATGAATCCTGGGTCGTCTTTGTTGCTATGCTTACTGTAAGCGGGGAAAACGACATGGTGAATTGCAGCAAGAGCCAGGAGTCTGCAGTCTGCCTTCAGCTAATGAAAGACTTAAATATCATGGAGTATATCGATTGGAGAAAACGCAGAAATAGCAACAGAAGAAGAAGAAGAAGAAGAAGAAGAAGAAGAAGAAGAAGAAGAAGAAGAAGAAGAAGACTTCTTCTGCGATCACAGCAGCAGTTCTTTTAAAAATGACACTGCCGGCACAACAACAGGACGTGACTCTGGAAATGATGTAGTTTGGCGGACCAATCATAGCTCTTGTTTTCAGTGGGGGGCCTGAGTTGGGGGCTACGTGGGGTCCGCATAGTTACAATTTTCGCACAACCCCTGTAAGCTTCGCACAACCCCAGCCTTGATGCTCCGTTTACATGAACTACCAACGTTGTGACCCTTACACCGATGCTCCATAATGCGAGCTCCCAGTATTAATAATTTTACAATGTTATTTACAGGGACCCAGCATTCCCCCATGAGCAAGCACTTGGTGACAGTGGCGAAGAAAAACTCCATTTTAACATGGAGAAACCTCGAGCAGAACCAGGCTCTGGGTGGGCAGCCATCTGCCTTGACTGGTTGGGTTGAGAGAGAGAGAGGGTCTGGCCTGAATTTTCCTTTTCAGTGGTCCATCCTCTTTTACCTGCAGCTTGCAGCGCTTATGATATCTCCAGCGGTCTGTTTTTATGTACACGGCAAAGCAAAATTTGCAAGGCAGATAGTCTGTTGCTGTTGACGGGTAGGTTGCTTGCCTTTTGGGGATGATTTGTCCTTTCCCAGAGGACAGTACTGAACAATTATGGTAGTAATTTCCCTTGTTCCTTACTTTGCTCAAAAAAAGATTGCGCATGGCTGATCCTTGTTTGTGTGCAAGTGCCTGAGCCACTTCAGCTTTGTTAGAATGCTTTTGCTTGAGGTGTCTCGTAATTTTCACAAAAGGCTTCTCCCAGTAGAGGCAGTAATTCTTCTTGTCATATATTCGCTGATGTGCAGTGTTTGAGGACATTTTCACTTTGATTGAAACTTCTTGTTGAGGGTTACCACCATGGGCTATTTGATCCATTGCCTTTGGGGTTTTTGAAAGTGAATTTTCTTGGAATAGTGCATCAGAACATGTCAGACATGATGCATAAAGCTATTGTTGTGGATTGGGCACTTTCTTACCCATGTCTCAGGAAGTCTAAACTAGACATAATTTGCGTAGGGTAAGGGGACGGGGAGAAGGTTTGTTTAGGAGCCAGAATAGGAGCTGTAATGAGGGGGATGGGAGTATTGGAGTTGTTAGTGGTTGGGGGTAGAAAACAGATGAGTCAAAGGGCTGATGGGCAGGGGCCATCTTCATTTTTTTAAAAGAACATATTAATCTTTGGAGGCCATTTCTAACAGTAAGATGTGGCAAACATTGGTTTCTATTTATTTATTAAAGCCCTTAACGGCAACCTACATGTGTTGCTAGTAACTAGGCAATGCTTAAAGTTCTAAATGTAAACACAAAATTTTGGAAAACTGCTTTTTGTGTCCATTCTGCACACACTTGGAACATTTTACAACACAAACTAAAACCTATAGTAACCCAATTGTACTTAAAGGTCAGCCCTCAGGTTGTAAAGGTTGAGAAACTCTGCGGTACAGGTTACAGGTAGGGGCGGGGGAGGGGGAGGGGTAAAGTCGTCAGGTTGGAGAGGGTTTGTTTGAGAGCCAGAGGAAGTGTGAAAATGAGTCTCACTGGGGAATGGGGGCTGTAATGAAGGGGAGGGGCCATTGGAGTTGTTAGTGGTTGGGGGCAGAAAACAGATGAGTCAAGGGGCTGATGGGCATCTTGTCATTTTTTTTTAAAGAACATATTAATCAACACTATCTGACACCACTATCTATTTGTCAGTGAATCCATATTCTATTCATAATTTGCCCTGTCATAAAAATCCAACACCTGCAAACACAATTCTAATAATTATACACAATAGACATAACTGCAGCAATCTATCGGCATATTTTGACAGAAACTTGTCTTAAACAGAGCATATTTCTGAAGTTTCTTTACATAACTATAACTTGTACAGAACAGAAAGAGTCAGAAGAGGAGGTGGTGTGGCTATATACATTAACAATCAACTCAAATCATTCCTCTCAAGAAAGTCTGGGTTTAAGCCCACACCAATCTGGTTTTAGAACTAAACATAGTACTGTCTTTGCTAACACTTTGGTTATAAATGCTACCGCATCTGCTGCTGACAAAGGGAAATATTGTGCTGCCCTGTTTGTCAGTTTGTCAAAAGCATTTGATAACGTTGATCATGCTATGCTCCTAGAGAGGCTATGTGATATTGCTTTTGATTATAAGTCCTAAAAATTTTTCGGGATGATCTTTCTCATAGACAGCAAAGTGTAACTTTAGGAAATGATTGTTCTGTATTTTTAACACTGTCAAAGGGGGTTCCACAAGGTTAAAGATTGGGCCCTGGCTTGTACTGCTTTGGTAATACTGTACATTCAGCCACTGAAGGCCTACAACAAGCTTTTGACAAATTGCAGAATGCCTATTTTTATTTGAAACTAAAAATTTTACAGCTAAAAAATGCAAACAAGATATATGCTGTTTTCTAGAGGCAGAAATATTGTGGACAATGGCTTGCATATTAAAAAAAATAAACAAAAAAGCCTTCCTGTCTGTTTTGAATAATAGTGACATAGACATACAGTGGAGGAAATAATTATTTGATCCCTTGCCGATTTTGTAAGTTTGCCTATTTACAAAGAAATGAACACTATTATAATTTTACTGGTAGGTTTATTCCAACAGTGAGAGATAGAATATCAAAAAGAAAATCCAGAAAATCACATTATATAAAAGATATAAACTGATTTGCATTTCACTGAGTGAAATAAGTATTTGATCCCCTAGCAACCATTAAGAATTCTGGCTCCCACACACCTATTAGATACTCAACTAATAATAGATACTAATCTCAACTTGTTACCTGCATAAAAGACACCTGTCTCAACTTGTCACCTGTATATAAGACAGCTGTTCACAGAATCAATCAATCAGACTCCAACCTCTCCATCATGGGCAAGACCAAAGAGCTGTCTAAGGATGTCAGGGACAAGATTATAGACCTGCACAAGGCCGGAAAGTGCTACAAGACCATAAGCAAGAAGCTGGGTGAGAAGGAGACAACTGCTGGTGCAATTATTCGAAAATGGAAGAAACACAAAATGACCATCAGTTGACCTCGGTCTGGGGCTCCACGCAAGATCTCACCTTGTGGGGTATCAATAATCATGAGAAAGGTGAGAAATCAGCCTACAACTGCACGGGAGGAGCTTCTTAATGATCTCAAGGCAGCTGGGACCACGGTCACCAAGAAAATCATTGGTAACACACTATGCTGTAATGGATTAAAATCCTGCAGTGCCCGCAAGGTCCCCCTGTTCAAGAAGGCACATGTACAGGCCCGTCTGAAGTTTGCCAATGAACACCTGAATGATTCAGAGAATGCTTGGGAGAAGGTGCTGTGGTCAGATGAGACCACAATTGAGCTCTTTAGCATCAACTCAACTCGCCGTGTTTGGAGGAAGAGAAATGCTGATTATGACCCCAAGAACACCATCCCCAGCATCAAGCATGGAGATGGAAACATTATGCTTTGGGGGTGTTTCTCTGCCAAGGGGACAGGACGACTTCACCGCATCGACAGGAGGATGGACAGGGCCATGTACCGCAAAATCCTGAGCGACAACCTCCTTCCCTCCGCCAGGACACTGAAAATGGGTTGTGGATGGGTCTTCCAGCACGACAATGACCCAAAACATACGGCCAAGGCAACAAAGGAGTGGCTCAAGAAGAAGCACATTAAGGTCATGGAGTGGCCTCGCCAGTCTCCAGACCTTAATCCCATAGAAAATCTGTGGAGGGAGCTGAAGCTTCAAGTTGCCACATGACAGCCTCGAAACCTTAAGGATTTGGAGATGATCTGCAAAGAGGAGTGGACCAAAATTCTTCCTGATGTGTGTGTATACCTGGTGATCAACTACAAAAAATGTCTGACCTCTTCACTTGCCAACAAGGGTTTTGCCACCAAGTACTACATCATGTTTTGCTAGGGGATCAAATACTTATTTCACTCAATGAAATGCAAATCAGTTTATGTCTTTTATATTAAGTGATTTTTTGGATTTTCTTTTTGGTATTCTATCTCTCACTGTTAGAATAAACCTACCGTTAAAATTATAGAGTGTTCATTTCTTTGTCAGTAGGCAAACTTACAAAATCGGCAAGGGATCAAATAATTATGAACAAACATCTTGAATGAAAACCTTGGGAGGCCATTTCTAACAGTAAGACGTGGCAAACATTGGTTTCTATTTATTTATTAAAGCCCTTAATGGCAACTTACATGTGTTGCTAGTAACTGGGTAATGCTTGAAGCTCTAAATGTAAACGGAAAACTGGAATGGAAATGGAAAACTGCTTTTCGTGTCCATGCTGCACACACTTGGAACATTTTACAACACAAACTAAAACCTATAGTAACACAATTGTACTTAAAGGTCAACTTAAAGGCGATGGGTTATGTCTGAGGAAAGAAAGCAGCCCTCAGGTTGTAAAGGTTCACAAACCCTGCCGTACAGGTTACAGGTAGGGGCGGGGGAGGGCTGAAGTCGTCAGGTTGGAGAGGGTTTGTCTGAGAGCCAGAGGAAGTGTGAAAATGAGTCTCACTGGAGAATGGGGGCTGTAACGAGGGGGAGGGGAGCATTGGAATTGTTAGTGGTTGGGGGCAGAAATTTGAAACTAAAAATTATGTACCTAAAAAAGTGCAAACAAGATATATGCTGTTTTCTAGAGGCAGAGATATTGTGAACAATGGCTTGCATATGAAAAAAATAAAACAAACAAACAAACAAAAAAGCCTTCCTGTTTGTTTTGAATAATAGTGACATAGACATACAGTGGTGGAAAAAAGTTTTCGGACACCCTTAAAATTTTACACAATCTCAAATATTATCATGAAATATTTGTGGAAAAATCTTTTTGGTGTTTCAAAAGGTGTGGCTGCATTAGACAGATACAAACAAATACAAATTATATTTTTTTGTTTATTGTTTACAAGAAAAACTAACAAAACTAAATACTTGACAAATTCTTCTGACCACAGAATCTTCTTCCAGTTCCTGGCTGTCCAGTTCTTGTGTGCCTGGGCCCGACGATGTCGGGCTAGCCTCTGTCTCTCATTGATCAGGGGCTTCTTGATGGCCTTGTAGGACCTTAAGCCATGATCTAAAAGTCGGCCACGTACAGCGCGGGTGGAACACTGGACACCAGTTTGGTTTGACCACTGCTGCTGAAGCTCCTGTGATGTCATTCGGTGGTTTTGCCTGCACATGCAGATCAGGATGTGGTCATTTCTTGCTGAAGAAACCCTTGGACGCCCAGATGTTGGTTTGTCTTCCAAGCTGTTGGTTCGTCTGTATTTCTGCAGTGTATCCAACTGCTGAAGGACTGCATCTGCACTTCCTGGTTATCTGGCGGCAGTTGTGCCCTTCCTGGCTGAGAATCTTTATCTTCAGGCGTGTTTCCTGTGTAAGGGTCCTTGTTTTAGCCATTTTTGTGTCTGAAGAACTTTCAAATGTGCTGGCTTTATATAGACACCAAGCTTGGCAACAAAAATTGTGTCTTTTAATAAAAAGAACGACCTTCATCACTGGTACCAAAATGACCCAATACTCAAAATTTCTTATGTATTTTTATGGAACCAATCAATTTGAAGTTTTTAATGGCTTTTTTAGGATGTATTTAGTATTTTGGCTGTGACTGCACTAAAAGAAATTGCACTTGAAGACCTAAGAGTGATTCTTAATGCAATATTTGACAGATGCATGGGGTGTCTGAAAACTTTTTTCCACCACTGTACCTAACTAGATTTAGTATCACTCTGCCCTAAGATATAGCACTGGTGGCAGTTATTTTACTCTCAAATGAACAAATGAACAAACATCTTGAATGAAAAGCTTGGGAGGCCATTTCCCAACAATGTGTGTGCTGCACACACATTTTACAACACAAACTAAAACCTATAGCAACGCAATTGTACCAACAGGTCAATTTAGATAGATAGATAGATAGATAGATAGATAGATAGATCTTTATTATTGTCCCGAGTAGGCAATTGGTATTGCAGCAAGTCATAAAGACCAAACAAAAGACAGGTCATAAGAACAAACGACATAATACATAATACAAGCGGTTATGAAGGTAATAGGGCACTGAATGTAGCAGCTGCAAACAGGCGAACAGACCCTCAACTGTAACAGCGCCTTGTCAACAAATGAAAATACTGAGGCAACAATAACTAATAAATAAATAAACAAATAAATTCAGTAAATTTTTTTCTCCAGTAGGATAAAAAAATACACCACTAAAAACATCACAATCAGTAAAATTTCACTTCACAGGTTCACAGAAGAGCACTGCCACCGTAAAACAGCATAAAAAAGCAACATCACTACCATGAGCCCAACTGCCTACTTATCACTTCCCCTGGCCTGAGTTAAGGAGATAGATAGCACTGGGGACAAATGAGTACTTATATCTGTTGCTCCTCGCTGAGGGAAACCTTAAATGTGAACCAGAAGGCAGTAACTGAAACTCAGAATAGAGGGGGTGTGTACTATGGAGTTAGCTTTTTTCAAAATGTGTCTGTCGTACAGGTCGGATCAGCTGCTTTGTGGAGCACCTATGATTTTGCCACTGGCTTTCACGATTTTGGAAAGTGCAGTTTTGTCATCAGCACTAAGATTGCCATACCAGCAGATCATAGAGAATGTCATGATAGACTTGATATAGAATTTATAAAATATACGCATCAGAGTGTTACAATTGGCCTTATAGTTCAATGTTTCATGCATTATCCAATGTATTACATAGTTCAGGACAGCTTGACTGCTAAGCAGAGGACAGACAAAGCAAAAGCTAGATGTACTTTCTCTATCTTGTTAGTTAGGTCTGTTGCATTAGATACACGCCCAGTCAACATTCACACACATAGCATCACACATTCCAGAAACAAGGCATGGACAGTGGTTGGCCTGTCCATGTCCGGGTAACTGGCCAATTATTCTCGGTTGCGTTTAAGTCCAACCTATGTACGGGGTAGGCCCAGCCCAAGAACATAAATGTGTATCATTTCCTGATATCGGGGCTCATTCTGACTGAGATCCTGCGGGAGCTCTGTCACACTGAGACCAGCGCTGCCTTGCTTTATATGTGACCATAATAAATATTGCATCAGAAAATTGAAGACTGACTCCGGTCTGTTCTTGGGCTTTCAACAAATGAATCGGGAGCTAACAAGAGTCTTATCTACATTGAATTTTGCCATCTTGCGGAGGCAGTAGAGACATTGCTGGCCTTTTTTGCAAATAATTTCTGCGTTCAAATTAAATTTCAGCTTGTTATCAATCACACTGTCCAACTATTTGTAGGTTTCCACTATCTCCACTGCCACAAATATTGTTCGTCAGTCAACAGCTACATTCAGTGTGTAAAACCCCCCCAAAACAATAAACAATATCACTGATCTTTACTTTTATGTCCCCTTGGATTGTCCCCGCCTCCTCAATATTTCAAGCTCTAAAAGCCCTTAAGTTTCAATTTACTTTTTAGTAGTTTAAGTATTAGTTTTATTTATTTACTTTTTATTATACTGTAATATAGGGGTATTTGTAGATTGAGGAAGTTTAAAATAGGTATTACAGTACAAATAACACTTATACTGCCTATAAACTGCCTCACAGTCATGTTGACATCCTAGTCTCAATAAAGACAAATACCAATTCCTCCTCATGGTTTTTGTGTGGACAAATTTGACCAAATTGGCAAAATATAGAACTAAAGACATTTTGTTTTTTTCTTTTTTGGTTTGTTCGTTCAGATTATTTTGTAAGCACACAATATTATTTCAGTTTTCTTAATTTAAAGGTAGTTTTTTACTTTTATTTAACTAAAATGTTCATATATATAATATATATATATATATATATATATATATAGTACAGGCCAAAAGTTTGGACACACCTTCTCATTCAGTGCATTTTCTTTATTTTCATGACTATTTACATCGTAGATTCTCACTGAAGGCATCAAAACTATGAATGAACACGTGGAGTTATGTACTTAACAAAAAAAGGTGAAATAACTGAAAACATGCTTTATATTCTAGTTTCTTCAAAATAGCCACCCTTTGCTCTGATTACTGCTTTGCACACTCTTGGCATTCTCTCCATGAGCTTCAAGAGGTAGTCACCTGAAATGGTTTTCACTTCACAGGTGTGCCTTATCAGGGTTAATTAGTGGAATTTCTTGCTTTATCAATGGGGTTGGGACCATCAGTTGTGTTGTGCAGAAGTCAGGTTACTATAAAGCTGACAGCCCTATTGGACAACTGTTAAAATTCATATTATGACAAGAACCAATCAGCTAACTAAAGAAAAACGAGTGGCCATCATTACTTTAAGAAATGAAGGTCAGTCAGTCCGGAAAATTGCAAAAACTTTAAATGTGTCCCAAAGTGGAGTCGCAAAAACCATCAAGCGCTACAACGAAACTGGCACACATGAGGACCGACCCAGGAAAGGAAGACCAAGAGTCACCTCTGCTTCTGAGGACAAGTTCATCTGAGTCACCAGCCTCAGAAATTGCAAGTTAACAGCAGGTCAGATCAGAGACCAGATAAATGCCACACAGAGTTCTAGCAGCAGACCCATCTCTAGAACAACTGTTAAGAGGAGACTGCACCAATCAGGCCTTCATGGTCAAATAGCTGCTAGGAAACCACTGCTAAGGAGAGGCAACAAGCAGAAGGGATTTGTTTGGGCCAAGAAACACAAGGAATGGACATTAGACCAGTGGAAATCAGTGCTTTGGTCTGATGAGTCCAAATTTGAGATCTTTGGTTCCAACCGCCGTGTCTTTGTGAGACGCAGAAAAGGTGAACGGATGGATTCCACATGCCTGGTTCCCACCGTGAAGCATGGAGGAGGAGGTGTGATGGTGTGGGGGTGTTTTGCTGGTGACACTGTTGGGGATTTATTCAAAATTGAAGGCACACTGAACCAGCATGGCTACCACAGCATCCTGCAGCGACATGCCATCCCATCCGGTTGGCGTTTAGTTGGACGATCATTTATTTTCAACAGGACAATGACCCCAAACACACCTCCAGGCTGTGTAAGGGCTATTTGACCAAGAAGGAGAGTGATGGAGTGCTGCGGCAGATGACCTGGCCTCCATAGTCACCGGACCTGAACCCAATCCAGATGCTTTGGGGTGAGCTGGACCGCAGAGTGAAGGCAAAGGGGCCAACAAGTGCTAAACACCTCTGGGAACTCCTTCAAGACTGTTGGAAAACCATTTCAGGTGACTAGCTCTTGAGAGAATGCCAAGAGTGTGCAAAGCAGTAATCAGAGCAAAGGGTGGCTATTTTGAAGAAACTAGAATATAAAACATGTTTTCAGTTATTTCACCTTTTTTTGTTAAGTACATAACTCCACATGTGTTCATTCATAGTTTTGATGCCTTCAGTGAGAATCTACAATGTAAATAGTCATGAAAATAAAGAAAATGCATTGAATGAGAAGGTGTGTCCAAACTTTTGGCCTGTACTTTTGGCCTGTACTGTATGTATGTATGTATATATATATATATATATATATATATATATATATATATATCTATATCTATATCTATATCTATATATATATATCTATATCTATAGATATATATATATAGATATAGATATAGATATAGATATATATATATCGATAGATAGATATTTTTTAAAAATCCAAACATTAAAAATAAGACTGAGGCTCAAAATAAGTGTGGGTATGGTCCCTTATAGCCTAGTACTTTAGTCTAGTAGTCAGTAAGGGTTACTGACATGTTTTGATAATATAATATTGACAACTGTTAACAACTGTTAACCCACTAATCTTGCTTCTCTTAGCAGTGTTGCAGTGTTTATGTATTCTGTGTCTGTATTAGGTAGTAAGTTAAAGGGCCAAACAGTTTATTTCCCAACAGGCAGGCATGACAATATTAGTTTAATGTTTATGGTTTGAAAATGTATCAGTACTGAATACTTAACTGTTGTTAAACACTACTGAATTTATTACACTAAAATGTTTGACTTTGAATTAGCAGATAATGTAATATCATGCATACTCTGATTTTATAACAGATGTACCACTTGCTTAGAGTTTTAATCTGAGGAGCTGATAGAAATGAAAATATTGGAGCTCTGTGTTACTGATACTGATACTCTGTGATACTAAAGGCTCTGGCAAAATCTTTAAAATCCTCTATTACCTTTCTGTTCAACTTTGTGACAGCTTACTGCCAATAATCACATCTTTTTCTGTCCTAATTACATACATGCAGGAGTGTGAGCATCGCTCCATACCATCCAACAGGGCACCTGTGTCATTTTGTTCAGGCAGAGAGGGGACTCAGTAATTATTTACTGGGAATTTACTGGAAGTTGGAAATCCTGAGTTCTGACTTAAAACCAAATGTTCAATGTTTTAGTGTGCTTCTCTTAGCAGTGTTGCAGTGTTTATGTATTCGGTGTCTGTATTAGGTAGTAAGCTAAAGGGCCAAACAGTTTATTTCCCTAACAGGCAGGCATGACAATATCAGTTTAATGTTTATGGTTTGAAAATGTATCAGTACTGAATACTTAACTGTTGTTAAAAACTACTGAATTTATTACACTAAAATGTTTGACTTTGACTTTTTTTTTTAATCATATGCAAAAACAGATTTACTTGTATTTCTATTTGCAAACAATGGCATATCCTCTAAAAGCTCTGTGGCAAAATATTTATCACCCTCTACAGAGCAGGGAAAACTATCTTTAGAAAACCAAAAACATATCAAACAGTAACAATGCTGTTTTTTGTTCAACTTTGTGACAGCTTACTGCCAATGATAATATCTTTTTCTGTCCTAATTACATACATGCAGGAGTGTGAGCATCGCTCCATACCATTCAACAGGGCACCTGTGTCATTTTGTTCAGGCAAAGAGGGGACTCAGTAATTATTTACTGGGAATTTACTGGAAGTTGGAAATCCTGAGTTCTGACTTAAACCCAATCACAGTTTTCTCAAGTTGAGAAAACTGTGATTATCATATGCAAAAACAGATTTACCTGTATTTCTATTTTCAATCAATGGCATATCCTCTAAACGCTCTGTGGCAAAATAGTGTTTATGTATTGTGTGTCTCTATTAGGTAGTAAGTTAAAGGGCCAAACAGTTTATTTCCCTAACAGGCAACCCTTCTCATTCCATGTAAAATTGTTGTTCTCTGTCAAACCCTTAATATAGATATCCAAATTAGGTACTAAAGGATTTTAGTTTCTTTATACTTACATACTGTAAGTCATGATAGGTGGTTTTCACAATACATCCCACATTTCAAAAAAGCAACAATGACAACATTACTGGTGCAACTTTGCTGAAAAATAACACCACAGATTGGATTATGTTTAGTTTAGATTATTTTGTCTTAAGAATTACCCATGTTACTTTTTCCTAACTCATGTTGGAGTGTGGCTGTCGCTCCATGCTATCCAAGAGGGAACTCCTGTCAGTGTTTCCCAGCCAACAGGGGACCTCTGTCATTCCAAACAGTAGAAGTACCTTTTTTTTCTGTAATGTGCCTCAAAAAACATAACAAATCATATTTGAACAACAATTATCTAGTTAAGATTGTAATTTTACTTACTCATTTTGCTTATTTTTTCTTGTCATCCATGCTGGAGTGTGAAGGTCGCTGCATGCTATCTAAGAGGGGACTCCTGTCAGTATTTACCAGCCAACAGGGAACTTCTGTCATCACAGTTTTAGAAGTCTAGTCAAAGTCTGATAATAAATAGTTTTTTTTTAGCAGTTAGTCAAAAATGAAATAATTTAAATTTTAATCTAATTTCATTCTGGTTGTCTTTCTTTCTTTCTTTCTTTCTTTCTTTCTTTCTTTCTCTCTTTTTCTTTCTTTCTTTCTTTTTAAGTACTTATTACTCCCTTGCTCCCTTGCTGGTTATTTTTGTTAGATTTTTCTCACAGAGAAATGTTTAAATAATGATAACATTTAATTTAAATCACCCATTCTTGAAAGAAACCAAGAAAGTCTTTGTGGTAAACGAGCTCTCATTAGGAGTGTGAATGGGTACAGACAGCTCCACTGCCTTATATGGAGGTCCCCTGTTAGATAGGTACACCTCACTCAAGGATCCAGGTCCCCTCTTGGCAATTTCTTTAAAAAAAATTAAAAGTCACATTTGAAGTAACATTATGGTAAAAGACCTTAAAGAAAATTTTCTATTTTATTTTTGTTTTATTAAAATGACCAGAAATAGAGGTCCCCTCTTGGTCAGTCTGGGCTGATAGTCCCCTGTTGGTAAGATAAACGTGTAGTTGTGTGTGTGTGTGTGTGTGTGTGTGTGTGTGTGTGTGTGTGTGTGTGTGTGTGTGTGTGTGTGTGTGTGTGCCTGCCCCACTCTGCTGAATCCTTCTTGCCTCTTTCTCAGCTCTTTCCCTCTTCTCTGCAGTCATAACCTCACTGCACACTTTTCTTTTCGAGTAACCATGTGACCCTTGCATCCCTCAGAGCTCCTCAACCTTCTCTTTTCCTTATCCCCTCTACCTCTCCTCAGCTGGGAAAACATCGATTCTTAATAAGGAGATAAAGCATACAGAAAACTCTTACTGTTTCTCCCTTCTTATTTCTATTTTCAGTCTGTCCCGATATCTGTGTTTCTCTCTAATTTTCTCTAACCCTTACTCTTTATACACACACACACACACACACACACACACACACACACACCTCCTCCTCATCACAATACTTTGCCTCTGAAGGCATGTCTGTCTCTGGCAGCTCTAAGAGTTGGCTGTTTCCACAGAGCAGAGTACATCCCAGGGTGCAGTCAGTAAGCCAAACAATGCAGAACAGCTTGTCATTTGGAACGTCGCTCATCTGGACCATTAACAGTATTCAGATGTCTCTTTCTCTCTGTCAACCCATCTAAAACAATTGCATCTTCCTTCCCGCTTTTTTTTTTTCACCCCCTCTCGTTGTGCCTCATCATTGTGCTGTTTTCTGTGTCAGTAGGAACATTTCATACCTCACGTGTACAGTGAAAGATGGACAACAGCTATAAATTTTGCTTCCAGAAAAGTAGATGTGCTAAACTGATTGGTCTGTGTGTGTGTGTGTGTGTGTGTGTGTGTGTGTGTGTGTGTGTGTGTAGGTCTCACAAACACCACTGCTCATTATCTGTCTGAGACACACTCTATTTACAAGAATACTTGTTGTATGTGTTAAAGCTTAAGTAACTTTGGGCAGAGTGTGGACGGAATTTCATCAACTCACACAACTCAAATAACACCCACCTTAATGTCAATGAAATGGGGGAACAGGAGTTCAAAATCTGATTTGTCAAAATTTTGAAGGAAATAATTTACCTATAATTTACCTGTTCTCAAACATGTTATCTATTTTAAGGTTATATTATGCTTTTCCTTTGCTTTCAACCTTTAGATGATGTTACAGTGTTAAGATAGCCATGATAAACCATCCAGCCAGCCAGCCATTTTCTGTAAGTGCTTTATCCTGTTAAGGGTCACGGGTGGCTGGAGTCTGTCCGAGCTGTCACTGAGTTAGAGGAAAGATACAATGTGGTCAAGTCACCAGCTCATCACAGGGCTGACACATAGAGACAGACAACCATTCACATAAAACGGGCAATACGTATGAAAAACTGATGAGTTTTTTGAACATCAAAGCATCTAAACCTACTCTAGTAGTGACCCAAAATAAATTATGAACCTGAAAATGAGCATAATATGACCTCTTGAAGTTAATAGTTCTGTCTCCATTTCTAGAATTAAGCAGCTGTGGAGAGACCTCTGGGCAGCTGTAACAAGTATCTACTATGATGTTCACTACCTTGAAGAAGAGGGCTTTCTGAGCAATACCAGTGCTACACACCTCTTCTGCTGCCACTTTCTTGCACGCCTCTTGCATGCCTGCAGGATGATCTAGATACTTTTCGCAATGGTTGGGACAATCATCCGATAAGAAAAGAAAGCCAAATGACCCCAAACCTTGGGTGTGCCTAGTCATACACATCACCCATTTCCTGGGTCACACTGTTATTTGTGTCACTGTCTTCAAAGTTGACTATCGATGACTCAAAATCAATGTCATTTAGAAGTTAACAAGTGTGATAAACATATAATTAAGTTTACTCACAAGGTATCTCAAGCTCATGAAATGGCTACTTGACTGTGGATGATCTGTTGATTGCCAACTAAAGATTAGGTCACAAGAATTTACCAAGTAGGCCAAGAGGTATAAGCTACACACAGGAGACAAACAAAACCAGTGTGGCAGTAATGTCAAAAAGCTTTTACTTGCAAGCATAATTTAATGTAATCTTTCATGTAGTCTTTGCAAAGCTTACCAGTATTTATCGTCCACAACACCTTGAAGCACTAGACTGGGCCAGCCTTTCTGATTCACAAAGTCCCTGTACCCATCGCTGGGGGGCAACACGGGGATATGAGAGCCATCCACACGGCCGATTATTTGTGGGAGGGAGTGGGTCTGCTCGAATCAGGCATGCTTCTTCCACAGTAGGTATTCGAATAAGCTTACTGATCACTGACTGCACCATGCCATTGCAGAACATGTAGATGAATATTTTCACTGTGGCCTTATGGACTCCAAACCGGTTTGCCACAACATGATACTCCGCGCAACTCTTGAGTTTGTAAACAACGATGGCTACACGCATGTGAAGAGGCACAGGGTACGCACAGTATCAGCAGAAGGAGACGTGGCGGTTTCCATCAACACGCACAGCCTGTTAAAAGACGCTCTGGACATCCTGAAGTTCTGTCTCCAGTCTGCATCCGTGAACTCCTTTAGGACACGTTCCCACCAGTCCTGGCTTCGTACCTTCATCCAGACTCCGGGGGGCTCTGGCTGGCGTGAACTGCATAAGCCGGCAGGAAAGGTCCATAAACTCATTCGCCAACTGTTCGTGTTCTCGTTTTCCATTGTTGAGGACAAAATGGATCAGCAGGAGTGTTGTTGTTAGGTTGTGGTACACAAGCGCAAGTAGCACAAGACAATGAAGATGCACCTCGGAAACAAACATTCTTCTGTTTCTAAATGCAACCTCTTGTTCTACTTGTTCGTTCGCGTGGTTTATGTTGTTGTTCTTGTTCTGGTTCTTCTCCTCTGTATTTCCAGCAGACAAGACGCCTATACGCGTTCTGCTGCCCCGTTCTGCTGAGTGTCGCATTACATTAGAGAGTGTAATACACCGAAACTGCCAAGTAACATGTAAATGGGGTATTCCAGTTGCTGCGGCGCAGTTACCTTAACCCTTGCGCTATCTAGGTTGGCGGGTCGTGGTCCGCCAGACCCGGCAACAATGCGGGGGGCAAGGGGGCGGGTCCTTGCGCAGCTTTCACGGTGTCGCTCGGCCGGCGTCTTCTTTCGTGTCGTCCTTTCCTCACCCCCGCCTCCCCTGCGGGCCCGCAGGTCGCATGCCGGGAGTAGGGCACGGCGCAGCATCCGCGCCCACCGTCGGCGTCTTCCAGTCCACGCCCGGGCGGGCAGACCTGACACCTTTTCCTTGGGGCGCGGGCCACACCTTCTGGGCGTCGCGTCCATTGTCATTCTCCAGCTTCCGGTTCCGCTTCGGCCTCACCTCCGACCTCAGCCTCGACAGCGGGGGCCACAGCGGCGCGGAGCCTGGCCGGCAGATTGGCGACGGCCGGCGCTCGCGGCACCCTGGCTATGCACTGCACGAGCAGGGCCACAAGCACTCTGCCCAGCCGTTCGAGGAACAGCCTCCTTGGTTGTGCCTTGAGTGCAGCGACCCCGTGTGCCCAGGGTCAAGCTCCTGCCACAGCACGAACATGTTGTACGCCGAGACGCTGGCGGCGTCCGTGGCCACGGCGGCATCGCTGTGCGCGGTGCTCACGAGCAATGCTCCGGTTCGCCTTGGGCGCGTAGGAGATAAGCGTGACCGAGGGCATGAAGGCAAACTCGGAGGAGAAGGCCTCGCGGCGGGCGTGGTGGGCATGGCGGCCACAGCCCTGCGGGGAGCTCGGGCTTGTTCTTGCGCAGCGTGCCTACCACCGTCAGGTCGCGGGCCAGCAGGTGCTCGGCCAGCTCGCACGAGGTGAAGAAGTTCTCGCAGGTCACATTGCGGCCGCTGCCAAGGCCGCACATCAAGTCCAGCACCTCACGCGCCCTGGTTCTTCTCGGGCTCGCCTGACGCCGCTTTGCCCGTGTACACCTGCATGTTCCAGGCGTAGCTGGACCTCGCATCGGAGGCTGCCCAGATCTTGATGCCGTACCTCGCGGGCTTGCTGGGCATGTACTGGCGGAAAGGGCACCGCCCTGCGAGTCTCGAGAGAGAGAGAGAGAGAGAGAGAGAGAGAGAGAGAGAGAGAGAGAGAGAGAGAGAGAGAGAGAGAGAGAGAGAGAGAGAGAGAGAGAGAGAGACTTTTGACTTTAAAAATACCTTTATTTGAACAATTAAATGATCTTTCAACAACAAATCATATTAACTCAGATGTTCATAGACAAAAAAAGTAAAGAGCCAGAAATCAAACCCACAAAGAGCTGAGAACAATGTTCCATCAGTCAAAAGGAGAGCGACAGTTCTCCTGTCTCCCCCACAGAGCACAGAACTCCTCCCGCTGCCCACACAGCTCTGAACATCTCCACTGTGTGATAGTACACATGTTCAACTCTCAGCCGAGCAGCGACGAGACCCTTCATGACCTCAACACAATCTGTGCATCCTGCATCCTTCACCTTGTTTTTCCTCGATACCCAGATAGCAAGCTTAGACATTGCAAACATAAAATTCAGTAAAGTACAGATGTGCTTTTTCTTCACCTGGTATTTAGGACCATATATAAACAAATCTAAAGAAAAAGGTTCCCCCAAACCTCTGCACCATGACTGTAGAACCCTCAGCAGACCAGCCAGCCTCACACAGCCAGTAAACACATGAACCAGAGATTCTTCCTGTAAACAGAACAGACAGCCCACCCCGTGGCTGGGATCCAGGTGTGCTATGTGTCTGTTCGTAGCTATTGCTCCATGTATTATCCTCCACTGGAGGTCAGCTGTCCGCTTTTCAACGGGCAGCTTATACAAGGACCTCCAGCTGCCTTTCGGGGACTTGCTTCGGCCGAAAACCTCAGTCCACTTCAACACTTTAACCCCCACCAAGGACCCCAGGTTGCGTACTTTTACACAAAGCTGATATGCTGCTTTCTTTTCCAAAAGTTCAAACCTTCCAAGCTTTGGAGTTGCAAGAGTTAATAACTTGTCCTCCTCCTCCTGCCACTCCTCCACAGCAGGAGCAATAGTCAGAGAAAGCATACTCACATCCCTCACTCCACCGTTCACTCTGAACACAGTTTTCAGCATAAACTCTCAGGGATTCTGACAGGGATGAACAGACCTCCGTCACCAGTCTGTCCAGAATCCTGGGTGATTTAATACCCATCTTTTGTGCCAAAGCACCAAGTGAAGTCTAGGCATTCTCCAACAAGTGTCCAACTTTAACACATCCAGCTCTGTGCAGAGCAAAACGCAAACTGGAAGAGGACAGCAACTGTGACTTAATGAAGTTGTTGTGTAGCAAAGGTTCTTCGAGAATCCATATGCCAGGTGACGCATCATGGTCTCTCATGAACCTCAAACCCTGCCACGCCTCCAGAACCGAACTGTAAAAAGATGTGAGACCTGTGAGATCCACCTCACCCAGTCTGACCAGAAACAGCTGTTTACTGTATCCTAAATGGTTTGTTCTTTGAAGAAGCTGTTCAGAAGTTTCCTGCCACCTCAAGCCACATTGGTAGAGGAGCCTCTGGGCAGTTTGGAGTCTGAAGGACATTATTTTTGATTGAATGTCCACTAGTCCTTGTCCTCCTTCTACAGGAAGATACAGTGCTGCTGCTCGAATCCAGTGCTGTCCTGTCCAGAAGAAATCCACCAGTTGTTTTTGGATGTCAGCAACCAGGCCCCCCGGCGGAGATAGTACCTTGAGCTTGTGCTATAGTGTCGAAGCGACCAAATTGTTGACAACCAAAACTCGTCCCTTATAGGACAGCTGAGGCAGCAGCCAATGCCATTTAGACAACTTTGCACACACTTTCACCACTAAACCCTCCCAGTTTTGTTTCACAAAGTCTTCATTTCCTAAATAAACTCCCAAAACTTTCATCCCATTCCCTTTCCACTGCAACCCTGAAGGAAGAACAGGCCTACTGTTGTTGATGGCAGTGCCACAATACAAAGCCTCACATTTGGCCCAATTGACCTTAGCAGACGAAGCTCTCTGATATAAATTAAGGCTATCCTCTAGGGTGCACACATCAGCCTGATCAGTGATGAAAATATTTATCATCTGCATAAGCAGAAATTGTTATTGGTATATTGTTACGATTGTTGGGAAGATGAAAACCTTTTAGTTTGTTCCTAATTACACACAGTAAGGGTTCTATCGCTAAACTGTAGAGCTGACCAGAGAGGGGACAGCCCTGCCTTATTCCCCTTAGAACTTTAACAGGTCTGCTTAGTCCACCCCCCACCTTCACCATACAGTTTGCACCATTACACAGTAAACCTACCCATGCTGCAAAAACTTCCCCAACACCAAAAGCTCGAAAAACAGAAAACAAATAGTTATGGTCAATCCTATCAAAAGCTTTCTCCTGATCTAACGAGATTAGATTAAACAAATTACAAATGTCAATTACATCCCTCAAGAGAAACAGATTGTCCATAATTGTCCTTCCTGGAATGCAGTAGCTTTGATCCATGTGCACAAGTAAATCAATGTATTGTCTTAATCTGTTAGAGAGAGCTCTGGACAGAGCTCTGGACACTTCTGTGCACAGTAATCTGTGCACAGAAGTGCTACAGGCCTCCAGTTCTTCAACAAAGCCAGGTCTCCTTTTTTCGGCAACAAGGAGACAGCAGCACTCCGACATGAAGCCGGCAGCTCCCCTCTTTTAAAACAATCCATTAAAACCTGATGAAGATCTTGGCCAATAATTCTCCAGAAGTGCTGATAGAAGTCCATGGACAAACCGTCTATTCCTGGAGCTCGTCCTTTGGCCAGTTGCTGCACTGCAGAGGTCAGTTCATTCAAAGTCAATTCCCTATCCATGTCAGCCTTTTCTTCATCATTGAGCTGAGGAAGCCCCTTCAAAAGCTCCTCAACAGATTGCTGGTCACACTCCTCAGCTCCAAACAGAGTGGAATAAAAATCCACAGCATGTGCTCTCATTTCAGCCGGACTGGACGTCATCCTTCCATCAGGAAGACGCAGACATGCCATAAGTTTCTGCTTTGCCTCACTCTTCTCAAGATTAAAAAAGAAAGCAGCTGGAGCATCCATGTCCTTCAGTGCAAGGAACCTGGACCTTACAAGCGCCCCCTTCACTCTCTCCTGTAACAATATCCTAAGTTCTCTTTTCTTTTGACCTAGCATATCTCTATTTTCATGAACATCCAAATGATTCTCACAATTCTTGATTTCATCTTCCAGTTTTTGCATGGCTGCCTTGACCCTAGCTGTGGAGTAAGCTGTGTACTGCTGACAAAAAACTCTAATCTGGGCTTTACCGATTTCCCACCACTGACTTAAGGAGGCAAAATTGCCTTTTTTACTTTTCCAGTTCTTCCAAAAAAAACCGAACTGCTGACAAAAAACACTGTCTTGAAGAAGTTTATTATTGAAATGCCAATAAGAGGTCGTTTTCCCCATATGAGAAAGTGTTAAAGTTGCTATGATGAGGTGATGATCTGTAAAACCCACTGGAATAATAGAACTGCCACTAAGTTTTGGTCTTAGACTATGGGAGATGTATATCCTGTCTAGCCTGGCAGCACTAACTGTATTGCCACTCACTCTTATCCAGGTGTACTGTCTGTCAGCTGCAGTGCCGGCTTTACCTGTGTTGGCGCTCTAGACAAAATTACTCCCTTGCGCCCTTCCATGCCTACCCATCATGGAGGACCTTGGATGAGGTTCCTCATTCATCCTGTCCATAGTGAACTGCAAAGTACAGTTCCAGTCCCCACCCATTATTATGTTATTCTAATTTAACTTGATTAGTTCCTCCTTAACATGTTCAAAAAACATCAGCCTATCTGATCCTAAATTTGGAGCATAAATATTTATAATAGAAAAAGATATATTTTCTATCTCCACCACTACAACCAAAGCCCGGCCCCTCACTACTTCAACAGAGCGCAAAATATTTACATTTAATTTAGAAGATAAATAAATGGCCACTCCCCCTTTAAAGTTGGTTCCATGACTTAGTACACTTGTACCAACAAGCTTTTGTAACATCATGGCTGATCGAATGAACTTATCAGTATCATGAAAATAATCCTTGACTTTTACTGACTTACCAAAGGTCTCATCCAAAAAATCATTTATCTCATCCAAAGAATAAAGATCACTGTTCAACCCAAGATCAGCCCCAGAAAACCGATCAGTATCAGAGTCATATTCCACCTCCTCATCATCAGTCACTGCTTGACTGCTAAACAACTCATTTTCAGCTATAGCACTGTCCTTCCTGACATGATCACTAGTGGACGGCTCTGGCTCAGTGATGTCCGCTGCGGCACAGCCAGAGGACAGCTCACCCTGAACATGAACACCTGGCGTCGGAGCGACAAAACGTGCTTCAGTTTAGGATCCTTACAGCCCAAACCAACAGTCTTAAACCCGCGGGCAAACTTACCAAACCTCCGCAACTCGTTCTCCAGCAGCTCACTGGGAATGAACGGCGGAACCCTGGACACAGTGATTCTGGTGGACGGTACCGCCAGAGGAAACACCTGAACAAACGTGTCCTGCAGCACCACACCTGTCTCCACCAGCTTATGGACAAACCGCTCCTCCTTTACAAAAACTACCACCGCCTTGTTCATACGGGAAGCGTAGGCCAAGTTGTCATGACCCACAGCCTCTCCCACAGCGAGCAGCACCGGCTCCATCGGCGCACCGGGGCCGGGGACGAGCCTCACCCCGTGTTGGAGGGACAGGGACGGCGTCTCAGCGGACGCCATCTCGACGCCGATTTACATCTTTGTTTTATCCACAAACACCATGAACAGAAAAATATATCACTTACCTGGTCAAGCAGAAACAACAGAGTGAGAAAAGAAAGGTGCAGTAAACACCAAAAGTGAAAAAAACGATTCAAAACTCACGCTTCTCAGCAGCCACTCACTCCACTCACACACCCGACTCCCAGCATGCAGTGCAGAGAGAGAGAGAGAGAGAGAGAGAGAGAGAGAGAGAGAGAGAGAGAGAGAGAGATCACTAAAAGGACAGTGTGAATGTTGTCAGAGTTCATCTTGTCCTCTGTTTTGCTGTTTTATTTTCAATGCACACCATATTCCGATTCGGGGCAATATTCCGGTTAAACTGGTGTTGGCATTTTGTGAACATTGCTGTAATTTTAAGAAATAAAATCTGTCTTGTAATTTACAGAAAAGTGTAACGTGCACTGAAAAAGCTACATCAGGTGGGTTAGGGTCAGGTGGTCTTTGCACACTACATGTGATGTTAAAATCGTGAGTCTGTACTGTCATGAGCATGGCTATAAGATGGCGGTGTACCTGTTCTTGGGGCTTGTGTCGGTGAGTGATGTCCAGAGTGGCTGAACATGTACATGTCCTGGGGTTGTGGCTGGAAAGGCGGTGGCTGTGGAGTGGCCTGGGGCAGGAAATGGCTAAGTGCTGACAGAATCTGGTTGATTAGAAACCCTGTCAATCGAGCAGTCTCAGCCATCACTTGCGAAAGGATCCTTTCCTCCCTGGCGTAGCTCAGCTCTTGCTGCTCCTCAAGCCATTGCCTCTGCGTCAGCATCATCCTCTCCAATGCTTCATGGTGGCGATAGGCCCGGCTGCGCGGCCTTCTGTGTCGTGATGCACCTAGACAAGACATGCAGTAGTGCCTTTTGTTAGGAACAGTATTACATGAACCACAAAAGGTAACATCACAGCAATGCTTTATTCAGCTGATTTACAGGTTTTGTTCATTCAGTGGTACCTTTCGTTATGCATTACAAGTGAAGTATTAAAATCTTACCCTGAACAGGCGAAGGTGAAGGAGCTGATGATTGTGCAGGAGAATCTTCATCAGCTGTGCTCTCCATAGCTATTCACAAATACAAAACATAGATCAGAAACTCGTAGTGGACAGTATACCAATATACATAGTCCAATATTTAACACAGGTAAAGTCAGCTATACTTTAATTACGTTGCATGTGGGAAAACTTACAACTATGTTGCTGGCTGTCCACATCAGGTGAGCTGCAGCTGCTTGTTTCCCCTGCGGCCAGGGGAGTAGGCAGCAGTGTTTGATCAACATCAGTTTCAAAAAGTAATAAAGAAAACCATGCGTAAGATTTAGTGGAAAGCTTGTTTTCCTGCTTTGGTTAAGTACTTAAAGGTAGGAGTGTTACATCAACTGCGGTCTGGTTGTGGGATTGGGAACAACAGGTTTAGCAACTACACAAACATTAGCCGCAAGCTAGCTTTGCAATTCCATTGCAGTGTATTTGTAAAACGCCTAATCATAATGGAAGGTCTCTCACGACCCTTTACATGCTGAAAAGCCCCATTTTATTTAGAGACTGGTATATGACTTGTTTTTCAACTAAACAGTATGTAAAGCTTACCGGTGTCGTCGTCCGCATGGGGCTTGAAACCAACGTTGTCTCCGGTGGAGGCTTCTGTGATCGCCAGCGGCCTCTGTCCCAAAATTTCGTCCATAGCGGCGAAAAACACAAAACTGGATGGGTTGGAGCCGCTGGTGCTGTTTTTTTGGGGGGTTTTTTTGCCTTTGAATAGGCCGCCTTCAGCGTTTTCCACCTGTTCGTGCGAAACCAGCCTCTTTTAGCTTCTCTTAGCTTCTGGTGCTTTCTCCCATCAACATACTCCATAATGTTGAGTTCTTTCATTAGCTGCAGGTAGACTGCAGTCTCCTCCTCACTCCAGAAATGCTGGCTCTTGCTGCTGTTCTCCATGCTGTCCGCAATGCTGTTTACCAAGTTGTTCTTCCCGCTTGTAGTAGCCATAGCAACAAAGACGCGCCAGAATTCCTTGCGAATCGAGCATGCACAGTTGTGACTGAATATTCCGGTATTCCGGAATATTCGGACTAAGGTGTTTACGTGCCACAATATTCCGGTTGGAACAGGCATATGCCAGGGGTCTTATCCGGAATTCTCTCCAACCGGAATATGACCATAACCCTCCTGCTGCCATAGTCTCCGGATCCCACTGACCTGCTCCCTTTTCACTCCTTTTCGCTCGGAGTGAAGAGGATACAATACTTGAATGTTGTAAACGTATTCTTGCAAACTGTATGATATGTGTAATCAGATCATTGCAGTCGTAATATGTAGTGTCTTAGTATCTCAAATTAAATAAACCATGTATGAAAGGAATTGTTGCTGTATCACCATCATTATTAGTGTTGGCACAATTGAGATTAGTTGTACCAATATAAAAACAGGCAGAATGGGATTTTACAGGAATTCAAAGGAGGCTTTTGCATAATATTGGATTCATTTATTTCACATTCACAGCATGTCCACACAACATACTGCCACCTCAACCCCAATGTGCCCATCCTGAGGCTTTATTTGGATGGTGTCCGACTTCCGCATGAGCACAGAGTCCATAGCTGCACTCACGGCTGCTCTGGCCCAGGAGGCTGACCATGGTTGGTTCAAAGAGCTCCATGTCCTCACCTTCCTCTACTGGCATGCAGCATCATACATAGTTGTCTCGAGGGAATTTGACATCCCAAAACAACAGTTCATAGGATGGTCCACAAAGTCAGCTGGGCAGTGGTTGGGCTCTTGAATAGTCCGATTTCCTCAAGGAGATGAAATTGAGGAGGTGGGTACCAGCTTCGCCCGGATGGCAGGATCTCCTGGATTTCATGTGGCAGTCGGTGCCATTGACGGCTGCCACATAAGGATAAAGCCCTCTGGAGAGGATGAGGCCTGTTACCTGAATAGGAAGCTGTTCTTCTCCATTCAACTCCAGGCCATCTGCGACCATCGTGGCAAATTCGATGTCTGCAGTGGCTTTCCAGGGTCTGTCCATGATGCCCGCATGCTGAAGAACAGTCCTGTGTGTGTCCAGCAGCTCTATCCACCAGAGGGACGGTGCATTTTGGGCGATGGCGGGTACCCCTGTCTGGCTGCCCCCATCCAGTTTTTGACACCTACCATGCACCTAACCTGAATCCTGTGCAAGCCAGGTACAACAGCATGCTGTCCAGGGCCAGGAACATTGAGCGCACGTTTGGGATGATGAAGGCCCAATGGCGCTCAATTTTCTTCAAATCTTTGGAGGTGAGCGCCACCCTTGCGCCAGTTGTCATCACCTGCTGCATCATCCTGCACAACCTGTGTGTGGACAATAGTGACATGATGGAGCCTGAGGAGGATGAAGCAGGAGACGATGGCCCAGAGCCGGGCTCTGAAGCCTGGGTACGGGGTTCTGGAACTTGGTGAGGGTGTCAGGGAACTCCTGGCTGCAGCAGTGTCTGCCCCTCTCCACTGTGTTCCAGCTCTGCAGGAACATGATTATATTCAACATTAGTTTGGACACAAGAATTTCCTTACGACAGCCAAACCTACATTAAGTTTTTTTTTTTTTTTTTTTTTTAAATGGTATGGTGTTATTCATTTCATTTATGGAAGGATATTTCATGTGTAGTTATGACTACACATGATCTTAACATGGGTCATATTAAACACCCACTAATAATCAGTCATGACTTCTGTATTGTGTTCTATGTAATCCATGCTTCACTTTGTCCCAGTTTCACATCTAAGCTTAAAGTCATGTCAACAGTTACACTGTTTCAGTGCACCTGTTTCAGTGCCCCCTGTCATCAATTCAGTGCCCCCTGTCATCAATTCTGGATCAATTTTCACAGCTATGCTGATGACACACAGCTGTATATTTCCATGTCTCCTGATGACACAGGGCCACTGGATGCCCTTTTTAACTGTATTTTAGATATCAAATCCTGGATAGCAGAAAACTTCCTGCATCTCAATCAGGACAAAACTGAAGTTTTAATCATCGGTCCTGAGGCCCAGAGAGTGAAACTTTTACCAAAATTACGAACACTGTCTTTAAATCCATCCAATCACGTAAAAAGTCTGGGCGTCATTTTTGACTGAGCTCAATTTTATTCCACACATTAAAAATGTTACAAAAACAGGATTTTTTCATTTAAAGAATATAGCCAGAGTCTGCCCGTTTCTCTCTCGGGCAAATACAGAGATGCTGATGCATGCTTTTATTTCCAGTCGTATTGACTATTGCAATGCCCTGCTTTCTGGTCTTCCTAAAAGAAACATCACAAGTCTACAACTTTTACAGAACTCAGCTGCACGTGTGCTGACGAGGACCAGAAGGCAGGCGCATATTACACCGGTTTTAGAATCACTGCATTGGCTCCCTGTATGTTTCAGGATCGATTTTAAGGTTCTCTTAATAGTTTTTAAATGTCTTAGGGGTCTTGGGCCTTCTTATCTTTCTGAATTGATTTTACCTTATGAACCCTCACGGACCCTTAGGTCCTCCGACACCGGCCTGTTATCTATTCCCAGAGTGAAAACACGAACACACGGTGAGGCATCTTTCCAGTTTTATGGCCCCCGATTGTGGAACAGCCTGCCGGAGGACCTGAGGGCCGCAGAGAACGTTTAGATTTTTAAAAATAGGCTCAAGACCCACCTATATAGTTTGGCTTTTAACTCATACTCTTAATATACTCTCTTTTAACCTGACTTTTATTTAATGCTATTTTTATACCCTATACCTTTTGTTTGACTTTTAACTAAATGTTCTTATATATTTATACATGCTTATTTTAACTTTTATTAATGTTGTTATATATTTTTATTTTATATGTTTTTATTTCTCTATATACTTTTATACTCTTATTGTATATGTTTACATACTTTTATCCCATATATCCAGTGTTTCCTCAGTGGGGGCCCTCTGCGCTGGGGGGCTGTTATCGGCTGGGGCTGGGATGTCTCTTCTCGTGGGGCTAGCGGGCTGGGGTGGGTGGGGGTTCTATGGCTCTGTGGCGGTGCCCCGCTGCAGCGCCGTGGGTCCTCTGCCTACCTGTGGTTTGGTGGGCCCCTGACCTGTGGCATTCTGGCCTGGGCCGTGGGCAGCCCCCAGCGCAGATGGCAGCGCTTTCTGACCTGGTTCCTCTGTACTCAGCCAAACAAACATTATGTGCGCGTGTGTGTGTGTGTGTGTGCGCGTGCGTGTGCGTATCTGTGTGTGTGTGTGTGTGTGAGAGAGAATCTTGGGGTGGGGGTCTAGAGGCACAACCCGGAAAAAAACACCCTGCATATTCAAAGCATGTGCCACTGTCAGGATCAAAGCCGTCCACAAAATATGGACCAATCTGGTGTTCACTGTGGTTGAGTGCATGTTTGATCAGTACTTGCTCTGCATGGGCTACGTATTTAAGCCACTCTATAGACCCGGAAGAATATGTTTTGTTCTGGTTAAATGTAGGCCCCTTCATATGTTAGTGCCAAGGTGTCTTTGGGCAGAAATCGCGTTTTAAAAAAACACCCATGCAGCCGGAGGCCAGGGTGGTGAAGGCAAAAGGGTCAAGCTGTGTGCACTTCAGAAATGTATCACGCATGTAGTCTTTCTAATTGTGTTTTCTGTTAATAAATACAATAAACAATCTAAAATCCCAATAAATATGATATAAATACTAAAAATAACTACAATAATAAAAAACACAATCTATACAATTTAAGTGGGACAGGCTCTACACTACAAATAAAGACAACATTCATAGTTGTAGCCAATGTACACACCATGAACAAGACACACTACAAGTCAGTTTCCTCTCAAAAAGCTACAGATAAACCAGAACTATGCCAACACACAAACACAACAACACTAACATTTGCACCGGGACACTGCAATGTAGCTCCGTTTGACTAATCAAACAAAGAATTTACACCGGTCGTGTGAATTCATTGTTTGCTTCCTTTGCCAAACAAACCAACTTAATCCTCATCTAAAACGAAGTCTGACTCAAAGAGTCCCTCAACCTCCTCAAAGTCAACAACCAACCCCTGATCATCTTTTTCACTAAAAGTACACAAAACACATTCATGATCACTAAAGTACGTGGGCATCACTGCACATTCCACATTATACCGTGTTGTTTTAACATAAACATGATCAATTAGTGTCCCCTTCTCTGTAGTCTCTTGTGTCACATGCTGACTAAAACCTTTTTCACCCATAAATTTAGAAATTGATGATGTTTTTAAAATGTTGTCATTGAAATCCCCCATTATTACAATTGTGTTACTGATTGGACGTAACCAATCAAGTAACCTCCCCAGATTTTGTTTGAATAAAGAATTTTGGTAACATGGTGGACGATAGATTACTGCCAACAATATGTTAAATTTGTTGCACAGGCACATCAGTATGTATGCAGTATCACAGTCCAAATTGTCTACATTATACAAACCAACTCCACCATGTTCTAGGTTCTTTAGCTCTAACAATTTGGGGTTACTGCTGCTATAACACAAGCCTCGAGGACGAATGTGGAAAGTGTAATTGTCAATTTGGACACCGTCTAATGAAGACTGTGCAGTGAGCCACGTTTCCGTGACAGCAATACAGGTAAGCTGTAAATGCTGCGTGCAAGACACCAAATCTACCAGGTGGCGACTTAAATTTTGAACGTTCATTAAATACACAGAAACTGAGTGCATTTAATGAAGGCTCTGGCTGCTCAATCAAAAATGGAGGCATGCTATCCAAGGCCTCCTTTATGGCGTCCTTGCAGTAAACTGCCTTCTCTGTAAAATCCCTGATGATCAGTCCAGACAAGGCCCTAACACGACTAAGTGCTACATATACCTGCCCTGGTGCAAACACCCTCTTCAAGGACACTACGGCCTCATCTACAGTGAGTCCTTGCACTTTGTGGACAGTGCAAGCCCACGCTAATGTAGCACTTTTATCACTATTTATACAATAAAACAATTATTTGGCTACTGGACCAGTATCTAGGCCCGAAGGGAGTGGTGGCATAAACTAGAAATAACAAGACCAGAGACTCTTTTTTTTCAGGAAAATTTCAGGATGAACCTAAAATGCATTATAACCTTTACAGGTGAACTTAATGTGACCTCCTGTAAACTTTTGAATGCACATGTCCAACTGTTCAGTGTTTCAGTACCTTTTGCACAAGTTGCTGTTCTCTAACAAGGAGCTTAACGGCAAAATTCACAACAGGTGTTTGATCCATGAATCGACCAATAAATTTCCTGGTTCAATTAGAATTGGTATTTAAACAGTCCTCCTCATCATGCTGTTCACATTTTGACATCATGAGACCAAGACGACACCTAACAATTGATCAGCAGCACCTCGCCATTGCGAGGCTTCAAACAGGATGTTCTCAGACGGAAGTGGCCACTGAGCTCAGAGTGTCACAGAGTGTCATCAGCAGGTTGCAACAGAGATACAGAGAGACTGGAAGAGTCACAGAAAGGCATAGAAGTGGACGTCCTTTGGCCACATCCCACACTGATGACCGCTTCATTGTGAACAGTGCCCTGTGGAACCGGATGATGAATGCCACTCAACTCCAGGCACATTTAAGGGAGGTGAGAGGCACCCAAGTGTCACGTCAGACCATTCGAAACCGTTTACATCAGCATGGTCTGCGTGCTAGACGACCTGCAAGGGTACCTGACCACACCACCAGACACAGGTGTCATCGTCTTGCATGGGCCAGGGAGCATTTATGCTGGACGAGGGACCAGTGGGCCTCAGTGCTTTTCTCTGATGAAAGCCGATTCATGTTGAGCAGAAATTATGACCGCCAACGATGTTGGAGACGTCAAGGAGAGCGCTATGGATAAGCCACTGTTGTCACCAGATGAGCCTTTGGTGGTGGTGGTGTTACTGTGTGGGCAGGTGTGTCTAGTCAGTACAGAACTGGCCTACACTTTGTGACAAGCCCATACTACCTGAATAACATCATTAATCCAGTCATTGTGCCCCTGCATGAACAACACAGGCCTAATTTCATCCTCATGGACGACAATGCTCCAGCTCATCGAGGTCGTATCATTAGGGAACGGTTGCTGGAGACTGGGTTACCTCAGATGGAGTGGCCTGCACTTTCTCCAGACCTGAATCCCATAGAAAACCTATGGGATCAGCTGAGTCGCCGTGTAGAGGCTCGGAGCTCTGTACCCCAGAACCTCAATGTCCTGAGGGCCACCCTTCAAGAAGAGTGGGATGCCATGCCTCAGCAGACAATAAATCGACTTGTGAACAGCATGAGACGTCGTTGTCAAGCTGTAATTGATGCTCAAGGGCACATGACAAGTTATTGAGACATTGACATTTTTGTTGTGGTATACCCACCACTGTTGTTGGCTTTTGTTTCAAGAAATTGTTTGAGATGAGGAAATCACCAGTGCATGCTTCTACTTAAATGCCCTGCTTTCATGATATAATAATCACTGTAGCGTGAACTTTTTACATTTTCCGTAAATTTCACCCGAAAGCCAAATATCCCTAACTTTTTGTGAGTAGTATTTCAGTAAACAATCATGCCAAGATAGGTGAAAAACTGCCAACTTTGATTTTCGCCATTGTTGTTCCAGTCTCTTGCAGGCCTGCTTCAGAGCAGGTGTCTCTTCATTAAACCAAGGTGTGGATCTCTTCAGTCGCCTCGCTCCGGTAGTGAGAGGGATGACTGTATTGAGGAGACTGGAGAGCTTTTATAGCTAGTGATCTGATATTTATAAAACCAAATTTAAGGTTCTTGCTGCCGTGACCAGTGGTAAGCAGACCTGTAGGCCTACCACTGGATGAAATATTAATAGGAATTATACATCTTGTATGATTAGATGACAGTTTTAAAAACTTTGTGCTTAGGATGGTGTGTAGTCAGTTTTTCTGACATTAGGAACTTGATTTTGTAATTTATTAGGTGGTTTGTTACAAAATTCTACTCTAACAGTAGGAATGATTTGTAGATATCTATAATTCCCAGATTTGGGGAACAGGAGATTGTGAGCAGGACGGCAGGGTAGGGAGACTGTCTCAATGTGATAAACCAAGCCAGCAGTCTGATAGTCTGAAATACCCTGACAGGTTACATTAGCTACACTAGACTCCACACCCACACTAGTTTTACACCTGGCAGGCTCTCTAATCACCTGCCGAGTATTAAGTCCCTAGTGTCAAACAGAAATAAAAGCTCTGTCTATATTTCTAGATAAAAGGCTGGTGCTTTCCCCAGTAGGATGAAGGCCGTCTGCTTTCAGCAGGTGGGGGCGGCCAATTATCTACAAAACTAAAAGCCAGCCGGCCAGCGGTTCAGTGAGGTTAACCTACTATCCACCTCATCATAACCCCTCACCAATAATGGACCAGAGACAATTAAAAATCGATGCCAACACATCTTTCTGGCCAACTCAAGCGTCCTAACTAAGCTAGCTTTTGTAATCTGACTGCTTCATCCTTGCATTATTGGTGCCGACATGAATAGCAATGTTCCTATAAGTAGTGATGCAGTGTGCCTGGGTTCCCTGTTCCTCCCTCGATGCTGCCAGCACCCTAAGATTATCCTCTATGTTGGAGACTCTGGCCCCAGGTAAGCTATGAACCACAGCTGGCGAAGCTACCATTACCAAAAAGTAGTATGCTCAAGTATACTTATAAGTATACTTTTTATGAACTAAGTATACTTTCTGTGAACTAATACTTAAGTAAGTATACTTTTCAGATTACTTTGAATGTACTATCAGGAATATACTTAACAAAAGTATACTTAGTATACTGGCGAGTACATAGACAAAGTTTAAGTATAATCCAAGTATAACATACTTGATATACTTTAAGTATATTATCCAATAGTAGTTAAAACTTAGTACAAGTATATAAAAATGTTGTACCTGCTTGCAACATGGAGTGTTATTTTATTGTATTAGCTGGCTTGTTGTATAGCTATTTTACACATTGGCTGCTTTGCCATAACACATACACTGTGAGTGAACCTGTAGTGTACTGCTTATACTTGACTACTTTTACACTTATATACTACTATATTTATGTGTATACTGTTTATAGGTTCAAGGTTGCCAGTTGCCACACACAAGGTTTGGAAGTACACAATGCTCAAATCACAATTCAACTCATACTTAAAGTACCATCCATCTTTCTTTATAAAACACATTTAAAAAAACAACACTGTGCCAAAGTGCTTTACAATTAAAAAAAAAAAAAAAATACACACTGCACATGAATCATCATATTGTAGTCACGTTTATGTACATTTGGCAACATACAAATGATCAACGTCATCAAAACACATCTTTCGGGACCATATTTGGCCAGATTGCACAAACATTACCAGTCTTCTTAACAACATTAATGAAATTACTCTCTACCCCAACTTGCGGGTCTTTACACACTGGCCTTCTGTTTGTTTTCAGCATCTCAACTAAAATACAACAATTTTTCTCACACTCACAAGTTGCAGGGCTTTGATGTTCACAGCTGCCTTTAAAAACCACAAGGTCGCCAAGCAGGCAAAATGTGCCATCATTCAAGCATGCTGCATTGTTAGATCTTTTTTAGCCTTTCATACCTTTCACTGTGGTACAGCACTCCAATCAAAAAACATGACCAAAAGCAGTCACCAACAGTAAAGCGGTTACCCAAAGATCGACACAAGTTTTGAATGCCATGCCTATTTGTCACATTTGCTCTTACAGGGTTGGCGCCCAAACCCTGTAACACTTTCATTCAGTACCTCACATTTTTCAGTTCTTCGTTCATTACAGTTTTTTTCCCCAATCACTTTTTCCAGTATAATGAAACTGGGATCCACTTTGTCGTCATCTTCACCTCCAAACCACAGCAGAAGTTTTCTTTTGCAAATGGGTTCATACCTTTTCATTGATTCACACGTGTTACAATTGGCCTTATAGTTTGATTGTCTCTTGCATTATCCAATGTATTACATAGTTCAGGGCAGCTTGGCTGCTAAGCAGAGGATAGACACAGCAGGAGCCAGATGTACTTTCTCTATCTTGTTATTTAGGTCTGTTGCATTAGATACACGCCCAGTCAACATTCACACACATAGCATAGCACATTCCGGGAACAAGGCATGGACAGTGGTTGGCCTGTCCATGTCCGGGTAACTGGCCAAGTATTCTCGGTTGCGTTTAAGTCCAACCTATGTACGGGGCAGGCCCAAGCCCAAGAACATAAATGTGTATCATTTCCTGATATCGGGGCTCATTCTGACTGAGATCCTGCGGGAGCTCTGTCACACTGAGACCAGCACAGCGGTGCTTTACATGTGACCATAATAAATATTGCATCAGAAAATTGAAGACTGACTGCGGTCTGTTCTTGGGCTTTTAACAAAAGAATCAGGAGCTAACACATGTTTCAGGCTCTTTTGCACAACACTTCTCACATGTGTCATTTACATGGCCCTGAATCCATTGACTTCACTGTGGTAGTCAAAAGCAAAACATCTGCTCACAGCTGATAGAAATGACCTGCATCACTGTGAAATCACTAGTGTCCCTGCATCACTACCCTTTCCACAAATCACCATTCACCAATCAGTATGCACCTACAGAAAAGGGGCCTATAAATTGTATTCTGTATTCTCAACTCCTTTGAGTTTTTTCTGTGTAATACTGTATGTGAATTACAGTATTTCAGTTTTTGCCATCAATACAGTAAATTTTCATTTCAGAGTCTAAGCTTGGATGCAATTCTTTACTGTAAGTTCACATTTGAATGTGAAAGAGAACCTTGTTCAAACTGACAGCTGTATTTTGTATTCTGTTGTCAGCTGTGTTACAGCACAGTAGAGCTGATTGAAGGAATCTACTCATTTGGGCAGAAGTTGAGTTCATTCATTCATTCATCTTCTAAACTGCTTATCCTCACTAGGGTCGCGGGGGGGTGCTAGAGCCTATCCCAGCGCACATAGGGCGAAGGCAGTGAAACACCCTGGACAGGTCACCAGTCCATCGCAAGGCAGACAGACAAACACTGACATTCATACACACAATCACACCTAGGGGCAATTTAGCTTCTCCAATTCACCTAACCTGCATGTCTTTGGACAGTGGGAGGAAACCCATGCAGACGGGGAGAACATGCAAACTCCACACAGAAAGGACCTTGGGTGGGAATCGAACCCAGGACCTTCTTATTGTGAGGCGACAGTGCTATATGCAATTATGTAAATTGTCAAAAAAAAAAAATATGACTGCAATACACACAGGAAAAGTAAGGTTGAACCTTCTCAGACTGAAAAGGGTATGTTGTATTTTGGTGTTGAGTATGAAGTGAGTGAGTGGCTGGATTAACTCACCTGACTGCAAGTTGTACTGGGCGGTGACAAAATGTGCTTTTACTGCATGTTTGAAATGTTTTGCCATGGTAAGAACCTTTTGCAAACAAAATGTGTTATTTTGGGAAGAGCGCCTCTCATTAGGCCTATGTATTAGCTATTTTGATACCATGGTTTCTGAGTTGACAGGAGGTAAAGTGATTGAAAAAAACTGTAAAGTGCATTTTTTTCCAAGAGATGTTTATTCACGTGAGATACCTCTCCACTCAGCTATTTGATTCAAGTTCCACTGTGCCAACTCAGTGGCCTAGTGGTAGAGTGTCTGTCCTGAGACTGGGAGGTCAGGGGTTCAATCCCTGGCTGGGTCAACAAATTTTGCATCCTTATGCAATATGAAAACAGTTTAATTCAAGTATGGATGTAGTATGCATAAGTAATACTACATCATGAAATATAAGTAAAGTATATTTCAAGTACACTGAAGGTAAAAGAGTAGTGCACTTTTAAGTTTATAAAAGTGCAATGTAAGTAAAGCAATAGTGTACTTGAAGTACACTAATGAGTATACGAACGGTTTACTTTAACTAAAATAATAGTACAACTCAAGTACAGGAAATAGTATAATTTAAGTATACATACACACATATATATATACACATATATATACACATATATATATATATATACATATACATATATACATATACATATATATATATACACACACACACACATATATATATATACACATATATATATACATATATATATATATATATATATATATATACATATATATATACACATATATATACACATATATATACACATATATATACATATATATATACACATATATATATACATATATATATATATATATATATATATATATATATATATATATATATATATATATAAGTAAAGTAACCTTGAATTTTATTCGAGTATACTCAAAAATGGGCCAAATCAGGGTACTTTTAGTATATGTATACTTTGTAAGTAACTAGAACATATGTAAGTACACTACTAGTACATAAATACAAGTATACTTGGTAAGGAAAATATACTTGATAAAGTATACTCAAACTCCACTTAAGTATACTTGGAAAGGTAAACTAGAAGTTTACTTCTTTTTGGTAAGGGTAGTCTAACATTGTGGGTGATGGAGTCTCCAATCACTAGCGTGGGTTGCTCTACTCTGTCAACAGGAGCAGGAGAGGCACACCAGCCCGCAGGATTACCAACAGGGCTGGAGAAGGGCGAGAACCGGTTTGCAGTCGGGAGGGGAGACTGCAAACCGGGCCACACAACCGGTGGCTTGCTCTTGCGAGCCTTCCCACACCAGCGAACAGACAAACTCTGCCGCCTCTGCCGACGAGACTAAGCTAGTGCTAATGCTAGCAGGCCTGCTGTCAGGCCCTAGGCTAAGACTATCTGGAGTGCCCGTGATGTTTAACGTGTTCCTAGCGGAAAGTAGCTGTTCTAAGTCACGGACACGTCTCTCTAGTAGAGACAGCCTGTGTGCAAGAGCGGAGCAGACACTGCAAACCATTGTTATTACAAGGCTCGATTTACTGCAGAGACACTGAGTTAACTTGTAGTTAGGCTGAAGCTAGAGCTAGTGGATAAACCAAAAACAAACAGCTAACGGCTCCGCTGGACTATTGACTGTGGGAGAAGGGTAGCAAAATTAGGAAATTTGCCCACAAGATAGAGACAAGACGTAGCTAATGACAAAATTAGAGTAGAGCAGAAAAAGTAGAAATAAACGGGTAGCAGCAGTAGTAGCGACCTCACGAAGCTGGAAATGCGTCACAGCCGGATCCACTCCGGCGCATCCTCTTTTTGCCTTTCTTGGAAAGCCAACTGCAATCGCATTTGTTCAGACTTCATCTGCTCAAGCTTGAGCTTCATCTCTAATTGCCTTAATTGAACCTCAGCAGCAGGACCAATGTCATGTTCCTCAGTGTCACTTTCTTCACCGGCACTGTCTGATTTAACCTCAGAATCAGGGAGGATCTGCTTCTCCACCAAACCAGCGACTAAAGCCTGTTTTACAGTGTCTTTTCTGTTCCCTGCTGTGACCGTGATGCCAAACTAACAAGCTATTTGCATCAGGCCTGCCTTTTTGCAGGTGTTGAGTGCCTCCCAAGTCAGATTTTCAACAAATGATTCCAACCCCATGAACCCCATGCTTTGTGCAGTGAACAAATTAATAGATTGCGAGCAACCTATAAGGTATCAGAGACAGATTTTTCCAGATCCCGGACGAGCCCCGACTTGTTACGTTTCCCCCCACAATGTGTAGCCTGAATGACAGGGGTCACGCTTTGGGGAAACTAACAAACACTGCACAACTTTTAAATAAAACAAAACACAATGAGCCTCTTGGGTTCTAAAAAGGTGGCATGGGGTAGAATTCCCCGCAGCCAGCCACTGTCTAAAAGATAGACACAATAAAGGGGTTTGACCCAAAACTAAAGTGGGAGTCACTAGTGAGAGAGAGGGGGAAAAAACTCAAACCCCCCCCCCCCCAAAAAAACGTAAAACTGAACTTCCATCACACATGCAAACTCAGATTTTCATTCAAAACAAACAAACAAACAAACAAACAAACAAACAAACAAACAAACAAACAAACAAACAAACAAACAAACAAACAAACAAACAAACAAACAAAAAATCACAGAAAGCCAACTGAAGGTGTTGACTCTGTGGAGACACACAGCCCATCTGAGCAGGCAAAACTCACTCCCTTATGTTCTCCCAGCCCGGCTGATCAGCAGCAGCTGGAGAGAACGACACAGGTGCACCTAATAGCTCCTGATTAGCAGGAAAACCCTGTGGCACAATCTTTGAATCTGACCTGACCATAACAATGGGCTAAGAGCAGATCGAATACAAGATTCAAGTTTCCTTTTATTTGTCATTGTAAAAAGATACAACAAAATTTCATTGCACCGATGTAAAACTTGATCTCAACATAATAAGAAATAAAAGCAATACGATTAAATAGATAACATTCACTCACTCTCAAGTGCATCCCCCCCCACCCCAGCCCCCAACACACACACACACACACACAGAGTCAGCAGGTACACAGAACCAACATATGCTATGAACATAAAAATAAATAGATATTGCACATGATAAGTTATTTCAAGTCATGTTGTCACATAGCAGCATTCAGTGCAGTGATGGCTATGGGGTAAAAACTGTTCTGGTGCTGCGTGTTTTTAATGTCCTGTATCGTCTGCCTGAGGGCAGAGGGTTAAACAGATGGTGGGCAGGGTGGGATGAGTCCTTTAAGATGTTTGTTGATTTCTGGAGGCAGCGAGAGGTGAAGATGTCGTCCAAGGCAGGTAGGTGTGTGTTGGTTATTTTCTGTGCAGTTCTAATAACTCTCTGCAGGGCCTTCTTGTCTGCTGCAGAGCTGCTACTGTACCACACCAGGATGCCAAAGGTCAGAACACTCAACAGAACAGTGACAGAAAGACACTAGCAGATGTTGTGATAGATTGTTTTTCCTGAGCGCTCTCAGGAAGCTCACCCAGACTTCTATGGACACTTTAAGGGCAATGCTGCTAGATTCAGGTTCACAGTTGTCTACTTCTCCTGCCCCTCTTGTTCAAGGGGATTTTCCATGTCTGCATCCCCCAGCACAACCCCTTGCTAATAGAACATATCCACATGGGGCCAGTGCATCGCCGGGCCACCCTCACCTAGGGTTGCCAACTTTCACGCAGACAAATAAGGGACCTTGCGCCCTTGCCTCCTGTCTCCTGGTTACCTGCTGCTGTTGCAATGGCAGGGCGGCAGACTCTCAAAAATAAAGGACAGAGTGCGTCCCTTATTGGTTCAATACGGGATGTGTGTTTTGGTTGCCAAATACAGGACGATTCCGTATTTCAAGGGACGGTTGGCAACCCTAGTGTGTGTGTGTGTGTGTGTGTGTGTGTGTGTGTGTGTGTGTGTGTGTGTGTTTGTGTGTGTATGAACTAGTGAGAGAGACAGTGAAACTTCATAAGGCCACAACAAACTATGCTTGTAAAAATGAAAGAGAAAGAGAGATAAAAAGTATAGTATGGAGATGTGGAAATCTGTCTGATAATAAATTCTTTGTAGAGGCAGAGCAACAATAATATTGCCAATGAAAATAAGGTTAGAAAAAATATTTATCCATTTTAATGTGACTTCTGGTATTAGCCATAATTTTGTTGGTCCGTCATGCTGTATTGATGACAGATTTTTTTTTTTTTTTTATCATATAAAATGCTGAAATTAATGCAGTTTTTTTTTTTAAAGATTTTTTTTGGCATTTCTGCTTCTTTTGACAGTCACGGAATGCAGTCATGAATGCAGTTTTTAATAAGGATTATATAGAAACTGTGTAGGCCATGTTTTTCACTAATAATTGGGATAATATGCTCAAATAATATGCTCAAAGCGGGTCATAAATTTTCACACTTATGGATTCATAGGTCACATTTATTGAAGGGGCCTATGTGCTTTTTGGGGATCATTGTGTTAAATAAAGACCACAGTGTGGGGTTTTAACCAGAACCATGACACATTGACACTGGTGCAAGTACCAGCAGGAATAAATACACAGTCAAGGCTGAGAAATTGCAGTGTCTTTTATTTCTCATTGATTGATTCTTGAAACTGCAAATTTGTATATAATTCGAGGCATTCATATGTCTTTGGACTTTGGAGCTTTACAAACTTTGCCACACATAGAAATAAAAAATTGTAAAAAAAAAAAAAAAAAAAAAAAAAAAAAAAAAAAAAAGGCATGTAGTAAGTGAAATCCTGCAGCTCAACTGGAAGAGCAAAGCAGTCACACTGCCAGAGTTATAGGTCCAAGTCGCATGGGGACTCCTGTACTCAAAATGTGCTCCATGCTTTGGATAAAAACATCCATCTGGGTTTGCCATCACCTCAGGAAACCCATGATGTATCATTTTGTAAGTCTGGCTGCTGGTCTGCACAGCACTAAATTTTTTTCTGAGACAGAAATAGAACTGAATCAGGAAAAATTACACATAGACTTATTTACAGAAATCAGCAATGCAAGGTTTCAATAGAAGCTTTATAACCACCAGATGGCAGCGATGTACCTTACAACTAGAGGACCAAGGTGACGATTAGTCAAGCAGATACTCTTTATGCCAAACGGTTTTTTGAGTTTGAATTGACCAACTAGTTAAGTATTATTATACCAAACGCCCAACATTATTACTCTGGCCACTTAAAAACCTCTGACAACCACAGAGATGTTCTTGTACAGTGGTAAAAGATTATATATACACACACACACACACACACACACACACACAATGCTGCTTTAATGAGTTGTGTCAAAAGAAAAAAAAAACTGCATAAGAAATGTTGATATTGAGATTTTTAAGGGTAAGAGCTCTGCAAAGTCAATGTAATCAGTTCCATTTTAGGGCTGGTTGGTAAAATGTCATTGAATAGTATAAAAGTCAGGTTTTTAAGATGATAAATCTCCTGGAAACAATGTTATTTAAGACTTTCAATCAATCAACCAATGTTTATTTATATAGTGTCAAATCACAACAAAGGTTATCTCATGATGCTTTACAGGAAGAGCAGGTAAAGAACACACTCTACAAATTACAGAAGAAAACAAACAAAGAAACCCAACAGATTCCCTCCTGAGCATGCTCTTGGCGACAGTGGCGAGGTAAAACTCCCCTTTAACGGGAAGAACCCTAAGGTAGAACCAGACTCAGGGCGGGCGGTCATCTACCTCGACCGGTTGGGTGGAGAGGTGAGAGAGAGAGACAAAGAGACAGAGACAGGGAGATAAGGGCCAAATGGGACAAATGACAACAGAACACCAGAGCATCCTGACAGGTAATCTAGATGGTAGTGACACACAGCATCCAGCCTTCTGGTCTGCAGCTGGATGACCTTCCAGGATGAGCAGGACAGTATGACCTAGACAAGACACAGAAAGCACAACGAAAGCAAAGGGGCCGAGGACAACAATAACATGCACTGAGTAAAAGGAGAGGAGTTGAAATCGGGGGGTGGGGTGGGGGTGGAGGGGTATAGAGGGGGAGAGGAAGAGAAAAGAAGAAAAGAGAAGAAGAGGGAAGAAGAAGATGAGGAAAGAGGAAAGTGATCAGAACATGATATGAAGTCCCCCGACAGTCCAGGCCCATAGCAGCATAACTAAGGGCTGGTCCAGGGCAACCTGGGCCGACCCTAACTATACGCTTTGTCAAAGAGGAAGGTTTTAAGTCTACTCTTAAAATGTGGAGCCTGGAATTGGAAGGATCTGCCTCCCGTTCCAGTCTTAGAAATTTTGGCAACCACCAGTAAACCTGTTTTTTTGAGAGCGCAGTGCCCTAGCAGAGATCAGTTCAGAGATCAGTTAACTCCTTTTTTCAGTTTCCTATGTTTGAAGAAGTCATAGATAATATACCACTACCTGCAAGCCTCTGCCAAGGACAATAATACCTAAACCAAACGAGGACAGTTTGTAGACTGAGAATTGGATGCCAGTTTCTCTCTCTCTCTCTCTCTCTCTCTCTCTCTCTCTCTCTGTATATACATCTATATCTATATCTATATAGACCTATAGATACAGATATAGACATATGTATATACATATACATATACATATACATATGTATGTATATGTATATGTACACAGGGTACACCTGGATACAGCTGTACCCTGTACAGAGATTTGTCCACTAGCCAGGCTCAGCTGGACCAGTCTAACCTGATCTCAGAGCAGTGAAAGACCAGGTCCAGCGTGAACCTCAGCTGATGGAACTGACCTCAGGTCCCGTCTCCGTATCAAGGAGCAGGCGCAGGCGGTATGGCTGTAACGGCAACGACCCGTGGTCCAAAAGACGGTATTCATCCCCTGTTGAGAAGCCACGGAGCAGTCATTGGCGCATCATGGCGGCGCAGTTCGGACAACAGAACGGTCCTTGCGACCAGATGTTCAGCAGGCCAATGCCATGTCTCCATGACATCCGTGACGCAGGCGCCGTCTCCTCGTAGCAGCAGAGAGCGCCTGCATCACTCAGGATCACCAGTCTGTGGCCTCTAGTCTCTGCGCAGGCTGCACCGACCACCGGAGACCGGCCTGAGGACACACCTGCTGTGCAGCTGGCAGAGCCAGCCGGAGAGCCCGCCTGGGAAAGACGAGACTCGCTTGGTCTTTGCTCAGTCTAAGACCGGACTGAGGAGAGTGAAACACTCAACAGCTGAACTTGGAGACTCTCCTGTGTGTAAGCTCTCCAATGGACAGCTTACACATACTACGTTGGGCCACACTTTGACAAGACGACCCAAACCGGTTGTTAGACCAGTCAAAGACCAACACCAGCATGTGTGCTGGACACACACCTGCTGACCTGCAACAGGTATGTGACACACCCCTGCTGCCGACCTGGCCTTTTAAAGACTCCGACTGACGTCACAGTCAACCATATGATGACGTCGCACGCGCAGCACAGACAACACCTGGAACACTGCTCAATATTTTACAATCACCTGCACTGGTTTGTGATGGACGGCATGACGTCACAATGGTTACAGGTCCACATTGAATTTGTGTGTGTGTGTGTGTGTGTGTGTGTGTGTGTGTGTGTGTAAATGTGTGTAAATAAAATTCCAACAGTAATCCCCAGTTGGAAGGAAAAAAAAACATGTTTTTTTGACAATGACTCCTCAGTTTTTCATTACAACATCAAATGTGTGTGCTTTCCAAAGACATTGGTTGGCCAAATACACAAGCTATGACTTTCTTCTGCCTGCCATCTCTGCCTGCCTGGCTTCTTCTGCCACTCGGTCTGTTCCTCTGTGAGGAAAGCACATGGAGCAGAAATATGTCACCTCTGCAGACACCTCCTCCATGTCCAGGAGTGTGTTCAACAGTGATCCTCACATGGCACTATACTTCTCTGACCTCATTACCTGGTCGCCTGTGCCTCCTCTGCCTCCCTGGTCACCCTGCCTGCTACTGTCTCCTTCTTGGATCAGATGTAAAAGCAAAACATGACAGAAGCACACTCACGATAGATGGACAACATTCAGCTTCAGCATGGGGAGCCTCAAGAGGCATCATCTCATCCTCAAATGTTCATCCAACAGCCCCACATTTCATAATTAGGTATGAAAAGCAAAACATAGAAAGAATGAGGACAAATGACAAAGGTGAGGTGTTAAAGAAACTGTCTGTTGCTCAAAGGGTTTACTCTGATGTCAGGCAGTGGTTGCTGTTTCACAAGCAGCGTTCAGATTTCATGTCAACATGCTACAACCATAAATGCAATGTAACTGCATATAGCTCGCTTCCACATCAATGCTTTAGTGCAGGCAGAAGACAAAGGTGCATGGTGCAGAAGTTGAATATGCTGTGAGTCACCTGTGCAGTGTTAAAACAATTGTTCATGTGAACATACTGAATGTCTGTATGTCTGTAACATGCTGTTTGTCTGCCCCCTTGTGGTGCCTTTGGACTTCACATGGCACTTGGCGTGAGCATCATTCAAAAACACCTGCTTGACACCTGAGCATCAAAATTACACATCTGCCAAGATTAAATTGAATTTGTATTTGAGTTTAGTAGCCATTTCACTGTTTGCAGTGAGTACAAATGTGTTTAAATGTGTTTTGGATTTTATACCATTTTTCATTTTTGAACTCAGTCGTTAGTTAATAATTAAGCTTCTGTTAAGGCACCCAAACACGATAGATTATATGATTTTAACACAAAATTGTACTCCAGTAGAGAGAATAACATCCTACAAATACCTAGGTATTTGACTGGATAATAAATTTTCTTTTGGGGTCCATATTGAGAGCCTTTAAAAAAAAAGAAAAAAAGAAAAAAAAGAAACCTCAGACCCAAGTTAGGTTTTTATTTTAGACTAAAGAAGTGCTTTCCATATTCAGCAAAGAAAAGATTGATACAGAGCACATTCCTATCAGTGTTAGATTATGGTGACATAATATGCACTCTAGCGCATCTTATTATATCACTCAGCCTTGCATGTGTTATGAAAAAGAGGTGTTCTCTGACGTTTATCACTTTGGAGCAGAGATCGGGGGTGAACCAGGGGCCAGACCGAGTAAAGAAAACAGAGCGAGACTTGACAGGAGCGAGTGAGTTGAGAATGTTTGTGAGACCATTATTGTACTGGATGACAAGCTCATCGGGAGTGGAAGAGGAGTCCGGAGTCAGGGTGGTGATGCAGGAGGAGAGGGAGTCCAAGTTAATGCCCTTAATATTGCGATATGAGATGACACGGGCTGGTTTGGAGATGGAGAGCCGCAGGGTGACATTAAATGAAAGTAGGAAATGGTCCGTAATATGGAGTTCATCAGCAGTACAGTTAGTGGGGATGAGACCAGAGCAGCAAATTAAGTCCAGTGTGTGACCTTTAATGTGTGTGGGGAAATCTGCGAACTGATGGAAACCAAAACTGTCAAATGATGAAGAGAAGTCCATGGTAAGGGGAAGAGCAGGATTGTCCATGTGTACATTGAAATCCCCCAGCAGAACTACATTGGGTGAGAGAGTGGAGAAGTGGGTGAGGAGGGCAGAGAATTCATTTAAAAAGTCACAATGAGGCTTGGGGGGACGGTAGACTGTGGCAATGATAGTGGGAGTGGGACCGGATATTTGACTGGCAAGGCATTCTAGTGAGAAGAGGGGAGGCACGAAAACTGGAGGAACCTTCCAATTCTCGCAGTAGAGTATCGCGAGACCCCCTCCGCAACCCGAACCACGAGGATTACAAATGTAAACAAACCCCGGAGGAGTAGAGTTTGACCAATGAATGGAGTGCATACTCACTGACGTGTGTGAATGAGCTCCGCTCATTGGTCAAACAGTGGGAGAGGGGGCAGACTCTCAAAAATAACGGACAGAGTGCGTCCCTTATTGGTTTTATACGGGACGTGTGTTTTGGTTGCCAAATACGGGACGATTCCGTATTTCAAGGGACGGTTGGCAACCCTACCCTCACCACCAAACCAGGGTTAGGGTTAGGGCAGGGGCGAGCGGTCATAATAAGCTATAAATGCAGCACATGCCCAAGCCCTTCAATTAAAATCTTTAAAATGTTGGTCTCCTAGTGTGTCCTTTTATATTATACCTTATTTCTATCATTTTGGTTGCAAACCGCTGCCTATATACACGTATCTATCTCAATTTGCTAGCGAAATGCTGGAAAGTTGACAGCTTGACGCGCGCATGTGCTCTGTGATACCGAGTATTTACAGTAGTTTTGTAGCCGGTGTTTCCTGTACGTGGGCGTTTTGAATGGAAAATAAGCTGTCTGTGAATCAGCTTTTCAGAAGACGCATGCGCAACACGAGTAGCTACGTAGCAAGCTCGCTTGAAATGTTCAGCGGCAACTGCAAGTCATTCACTGACAGCTAGCTACCGTTAACGTTGTTAGCTGGCTAGCTAGTACGGGAACGTTAACATTAGTTTGTTCTTTCATCTGCATCGTGCCAATCAAAATGGGTGAAAATACAACTTCAGTTGAGTAACCTGGCATGTTTCATCGATTTAGGCTATTGCAGGTGTTGTGAAAAAGAGGTGTTCTCTGACATTTATCACTTTGGTGCGTAGCCTGCCTGATGGGCAGTTGTGTGTCATTTCATTGACCATGCAGGCTAGCTGGTGACATTGCTGTGTGTTTGCATCGCCCCTTGGCACGTCCCAATAGTTCTGATCTCATGGTAAATTCCAACATTTTGTTGGTAACACTGTGAGCATGTTCATGTGTCATTTGCTTGACTCTGTAACAGGTTATTACTGCATCATCCGTCCTTTCTAATAATTTCCGCTTTCATTTACACTGTAAATTCCAACACATTGTTGTTGGTAACACTGGGGCAAAATGCGCACGCGTGTCTATCAAAATCGAGTTGTCGAGTTGATATAGTATAGTTAAAAACCATATTATGCGTTTTTATTAATAAATAAATACCCAAAAATATTCAAGCTCCCGCCCTCGCGGGCGCTCGCATGGAATTGGGAATATAGCATGACTACACAAAAACGTCACCGCTCGCCACTGGGTTAGGGTAAGAATTAATTTTCATTTTTTTGGCAGAGGGTCAGTGAAATTATACAAAGGGCCAGTAAAACTCTACTACTACTGACCAATTGGTCCAGTGGGGAAAAAATGTTATGTTGGGCACTGTTGTGTATGCTTAAAATTAGAAATTATTTTTAATCCATTTCTATTTGTGTCAGTTATGGATGGAGCTATTTGTAGACCTTAGAGACGCAGGATACTTCAACGGGAGTCACGAGCATCATAATGTGAGCGCAAAGTTTTCAAACACAACCGACGAGTCGAGAGACAACAGTTATTTTAAAAACGGCGCTGCCGGCCGGCACAACAACAGGATGTGATGCCGGTTGCAACGAACAGTGTTGCCAACTCCTCAGTAAGGAAAGTAGCTATTGGCTGTCCTAAAAGTCGCTCACAGGTGGTCACGGCTCGAGGCTGTGACCACCTGTGAGGACTTTGGGGCGGGGGAGGGGCTCGTGGCAGCACCCGCTGCTCGCTGAGAACAGGAACTGCAGAGGAACGATACGTGCTTTCATGTCAGTTTCCAAAATACCAGAAGTCTCCAGTAACACCCGGAAAAGTCGCTAGATTTGTCGCTAGTCGCTTTTGACAAAAAAAGTCGCCATGGGGAGTTGGAAAGTCGCCAGATATAGCGAGAAAGTCGCCAAGTTGGCATCACTGGCAACGAAATGCCGGAAATGATGTACTTCGGCGGACCAATCATAGCTCTTGTGGGGCTGCGTAGGGTCCGCCTAGTTACAATTTTTGGGAGGAGCGCGGCAAGGCTCTGCGGCGGTCGCACAACCCCCGTAAGCTTCACACAACCCCCGTACGCTGTTACGCAGAAGCATAATTCAGCCTTAACCCCTAACCCCTAACCCTAACCCAAAGACCAGGCAACATGACCAGAGAGGCAAAAAACAAAAACATGTTTCATCAACATCCAGTCAGTTTCTCTGTTTCTCTGGCCCCTGTTTAGCCCCTGCTCGAAGTTGGTGCTTGCTTGGAACCATTGAACCAGTTTGGCTGGTGCTTGGGCGGTGGAAAAACAAAAAACTGGTGCTAAGTCAGGCACGGGCTCCGAACCAGCCCTGGAACCGGTTTGGTGGAAAAGGGGTATCTCTCTCTCTCTCTCTCTCTCTCTCTCTCTCTCTCTCTCTCTCTCACACACACACACACACACACACACCCCTTCTCACACTGACCAAGACAAACATGGGCAGGTCATTTATTTTCACTTCTGTTCTATTTACAGCTTCAAATGGACTATAGTTTACCCACATTTTACATTGCAACAAACCATGGAACTGATAATTGGTCGTGTTGTTATGTTGTTTATTTTTTTTCCCAGTTCAAAAATATATGCATATAAAAACAACCAAGATAGCAAGTGACAGGTGAGTGAGCAGAGAGCTTATTTGAAGTCTCTACCTAAAAACTGTTCAAATTTTAAAGGATTATAGAAAACAAGCAATTAACATGCAGAATATGATATTAAAACATATTTATATGTTGGAGGGAGGCTGCATTCTCACCACATGCTGTTTTGTGTTTTGCTCTTTATACTCTTTCCAGAGATTTTATCATATTTATTTAAATAAAATGATGTCTGATGTGATGTGTGTTTCGCGGCCCACCAGCAGGGATGGTAACGGTGTAAAGCAAACATTTCACCAGGGCCTGTTTTGTGGCAGAGGGACTGACGTCTCTGCACCTTTCACAAGTATTCAACACGGAACACAAACCAAAACATAATGTAAGACTTTGTTTGTGTGGCTTACTGACAGTCAGCATGGGGCTCAGGTGTACACTCGTATTTAGTCTGTGTTTGTGTCTACAAACTGATGAGAAAACTTTTGTGAAAGCTGGAGAGCTCCTGTTGTGTCCAGCAGGTGGCAGCGTAGCCCAAACAGACTCGTTCCTCTGGCAGAAACAACATCAAGTCCTTTCCACAGTTTGATTTGCACTGAGAGGATGAGAGCCATGACAGAAAGAAAGCTGGTTGAACCACCTCTGTAGCACATGGTCTAATCTTAATTTTACTTGTTTACTTGCAGCATTGTTGCTGTTGTTGTTGTTGTTATTGATAATACGATTGTTATTGATAATACGATTGTGAATATTGCTACTGTAATCTGTTGCTTTTAGGTATGGCCATAATCCTTCTGGCAGGGGGACTACCAATGGAAATTAGCCTTTTGGCTATAATTGGGTGCATTTACATTTTACTGTCTTTTAAAATGTTTATTAATGTACACTGTCCCTCTCTAACAAATAAAGGTTAAAGAAAAGAAAAAAAACAGGCAACATGCGACGCCGTGCGCTCACTGCACGGCAGGATGAAGACGGCAGACTGACAGTCAAGGCACATCGCTGGAGAAATAATTTGCAAATCCAATTCCGTAGGTAATTTATTGGGCAGTGTGTTGGTGAGCCAACATGACAGGTCGGTGAGAAGTGTTGAAAGTTTGAACTGGTTTTTAAAATGCATTAATTTGAAATTTAAATGACTCCAGCTTGTCAACCACAAAAACTGGTGGTTCAACCAGCTTTCTTTGTAATTACCCTAACCCCGAAACAAATTAGGGAATGAATTTGGATGATAGAAACTACATTTGTTTGAATTTCTCTATTAGCAGGGAGGGGCTGACACACTTACTACAGTATTACCAGGAGGCATAACCGCTCCATCCCATTATTAAAATGGCTCCCTTGGTGATTTTTTTTTTTTTTTTTTTTTTAAATTAAAGACCTATCTTTTTAATCTGGCTTTGAATTTGGAGTAATGTTATAGCCATAGTTTTTTTTAAGTTTGAATCAGTGGTTTTCATATTATTTTTCCCCCCAGTGTTTATTTTATTTTATTGTAATTTGGAGTAATCTTATGGTTGTAGTTTTTAAGTGATAATTTAGTTTTCATATTATTTCATCCCCTAGTGTTTATTTTATTTTACAGTATTTTGTTTTACAGTATTTTATTTGACTTGTATTGTTGTACTGTTTTAATATTTAGTCTTACTGCTTGCAACATTTTACATGTTGTTAATTGTTTAACTTTTGTTTTTTATTCTTGTTCTCTGTGTGTTATTTTAATCCTGCTGTATGAAGCACTTTGGGCTGCCTGTTTGGATGAATGGTGCGGTATAAATAACATTGAGTTATTGCAATTAAACATTTGACTGGCTTGCTGGAAGATGTTTATGATTGCAAAGAGCAGGTCAACCTCACGAGCAGAAACTGAGTCCAAGTCGAGATGGAGGTCAGCACACAAAGGACAGAGGCCTTTGCTTTAGCCACTCCCTCCTGCTCACACCCCTGCTGAGCAAATATAGAAGTGAGGCACACAGGCACACCTTCTGTCACTGCCATGCTGATCAGAGAGCAGCTGTGAGCAGCCTTCTGATAGTCAGTCATGTCTGTGAGGTTAGGAGGCAACATCCTGGTGACGGGCTCCAACAGAGGCATCGGTCTGGAGCTGGTGAAGCAGCTGCTTGACAACACGGGACAAGAGGATCACATCTACGCCTGCTGCCGGGAACCCGAGGGAGCTGGGGCCGAGGTCAGACTGTCCACTCCTCCTGCATGTTAACTGGTTTAACAGCTGGAACACGAATAGCAGAAAACTTACTTTCATTTATGGCTGCTGTAAAGATCATGAACTAATGGATCACACACACTAAAGGGGCAGCAAGTGCATTTTTTGCTGTCACACAGCAAAAATAACCATAACTATAATATATTTATATATGTTTTGGGGAGGTTGGTAGAGTTGCTGATAAATACCTGTGACTCCACCCTTACTTGGCCTAGAGCTGAAATTTCTGGCTGCTTTCTGCATTTTGTGGTGTAACAAACAGAATTTGAAGTGGATTTTATTAGCACTGCATTTCCTCATGGCCTCTGTCACTGTGTTGGTTGGTTGGTCAGTGGTTGGATCAGGAGTAGCACATCTCAAAATCTGTGTGATGGAAATTAGGTGACAACATTCCTGCTGGCTAGAGCATGAGACCTGTCAGTTTTGGTGACCGCCTGACGTCCCGTCCAGCACCACCAGCCGGGCCGATGAGGCATCTGCATCTGAAAAAATGCCACAATGACACAATGAAAATGTGATTGCAGAATGCACACCAAAGCGACGCAACACAACAATGTAGAAGCTATGATACAACATCAGTGGAGCTATGCAGTCAACAGAGTGCATAACCCTAACCCGAACCCAGCACCACGCATCTGCCGAAACACAAGCGCTCCTCATGTTGGATATTCACTAAAAGTTCATCACACCCACCACCAGACCCCATTTTCATCAATCAGTTCTTTCTTGCCCTTTGAGCAAATTTTCTACAAAGTTTCATGCAAATCCATTCAGAGCTTTTAGAGATATCCTGCTAACAAACAGACAGAATGGGGCAAAAACATGATCCGTGTCCAGTTGCACTGGCGGAGGAAATTACAAGATAAATGTAATGTTGGTGAAAAACATTATTATTATTATTATTATTATTATTATTGTGGTTGTTGTTACTACTAACACTGATAATAATAATAATTAAAAGCAGATGATGATGAAGAAGAATATAAAACATATGGTTTCACCAGTTCTCTGATGATTCTGGTTTTGTCTAAGAAAACAAAAGCTCCTATGTATTTGGCTCACAGTAGCAGAACAACCAGTAAGTGCAGCCTTGTGTTTAACTTTTCTTTATACTCCTGAGTTGTGCTGCCATTCAGCCTCCCACCCATGGCTGCAGGATGCTAACCCTAACCCTAACCCTGGCTGAGCTTGAGGTTTTTTCTAAACTGGCAGCTGACTATGGTATTGCTGGTTTAGCTGCTGTGCCGACACTCTGGGTTTAATCATATGACAGAACAAAAAGCACAGTCAGCAGATTCTATATAACGTTAAAGCAATACCTGATTATTACTTGCGATGGATTTGATGAGTCATTTCTATAGGTGTGAAAAAAGGAATGCAAATGCAATGATACTGAGAAGTTGTTTATATTATAAAAGCAGGGCAGAGGGAAATGTTGAGGGAATCTGTCCTCCCTGGAGCAGCAGTGTCTGTGGCGTGAAAACTACATTACTAGATAATAATTTAACATGCTTATGCCTTTCCTTGGTCACTTACTGTGTAACCCCTCTTGCAAAATCCTTTGTTGTGCTGACTGCTTTGAATTTCTCAAAAGCCTTAGCAAACAATACTGGAAACTTAAGCTTTCGCAAGACTTTTGTGGTATTCTGTCAAAGCGGATGTCTGGTTTAGAAGCACAAGAAGTGTCTTTGGCCATGTTTTGTTTCAGTCTTTCATAACACCAATGTCTGCATCCAGATCATGAGTTTTCTAAAGTGAAACAACTATCAAGTGGCCCATCATTACTCATTACGTCATATGTGACACCAGTTTTAAGTATCTGCTTTAAAGTGACAGTTCACCCATTTTGAAAAATGTGAAAAATGCTGTTACAGGACAGTTACTGAGTGCTGGATACTGGCGGGATGCTCCAAATGCTAACCGTTAGCCTCCTGCACACTCCACCTTACTCCTTTCAAATAGTTAAATAATCAAACTCTGAGTTTGATTATGTGCAACAAAATGCCTGAAATAGTGTAAAAAATGATGACCTTTGAAAAAAAAACCTAAAAGTATATTCTAAGCTCTCTATGTATGGATGATGACAACAGGAAAAATATAGTTTTAAACAGTAAGAATAGAATAGAAACTTTATTGTCTGTTCTTCAATAAAAACAGAAATTTGTCTTTGACACGGCTTCATCACAAATTAAAAAAACAAACAAAACAAAAAAAAAACGAACATTTTATTATTATTATTTTATTTTATTTTTATTTCATTAATTTGAGCCAAACTACCATCCATATGCATTCAGTAATCATGTGCATTTTAGTATCAGAACCTGAGGCTTGTAAAGTGATGTTAAACCTTATTTGACTGGATTAAGGTGGTAATTTTTAAGACTGTTAGCCGGGGGGAAGTCCAGCTCAGTGGCATGAGGCTAACAGTTAGCATGTGGAGCTTCCAACCTCAGTAACACTGAGAGGAAGACAGCAGCACCACTGTCCTGAAGCGTTGGCAGGTCTATAAGAGTGTGTTCTATCTTGTGCCATGGCAGTGACAGATAAATTATGTAGTATCTGCTTTAGCCCATGCTGTGTGCAGTTTGTGCCCAGTGTGATATATATAATATATCCTAGTATTTCATACAATTATTAAAGCATCAAATATCAGTCTGAGTTCTCACTGATTGGGTTTGATGATGAATTGAAGTTCAAAGTGATTTGAAACCATATTTCTTTACTTTTAAACTCTTGCGCCTTCATTTCAAAGGCACATGTATTTTCTTGGTATTATGGCTGGAGTAATGCGTCTTACCGGCGAGAGAAACAAATCACACAGCGTTATGAAAAAAATCCCCCAAACAGTTCAGCTTCCTTTGATGCTACAAAGTTCTATGACACAGGATTGATTCCCTTCAGAAACATGAGTTTTCAGATATAGCTGCACTTTTCATCCAAAACAGGTGCAATATACTAACAAGGAAATCTTTAACGTGGGCGTCCCGGTGTGAAACAGCCTATGACTACGTTTACATGCACACCATATTCCGGTTCGGGTCAATATTCTGGCTAAGGTAACTGCGCCGCGGCAACTGGAATATTCCATTTACATGTTACTTGGCATGTCCCCGTGTTTTGGCGTATTCCACTCTCTTACGTAATACGACACTCAGCTGCGGGGGGCAGCAGTACGTGTATAGGCATCTGGTCTGCCAGAAATACAGAAGAAGAAGTCTTCTTCTTCTTCTGTCGCTATTTCTGTGTTTTCTCCCATCGATATACTCCATGATATTTAAGTCTTTCATTAGCTGAAGGCGGACTGCAGTATCCTGGCTCTTGCTGCTTTTTGCCATGCTGTAGTGTGCGCTGTGTCGTTTTCCCCGCTTGTAGTAACCATAGCAACAAAGACGCCCCAGAATTCCTTGTGAATCGAGCACGTGCAGTCGTGACTGAATATTCCGGTTCGGGGCATTTTCCGACTAAGGTGTTAACATGCCTCAGTATTCCGGTTGGAACAGTTATATGCCAGGGGTCTTATTCGGAATTCTCTCCAACCGGAATATGACCTTAATCGGGTGCGGTGCGTGTTTACGTGACACGTGTGCAACCGGAATATTGCGAATATTACCGGAATATGGTGTGCATGTAAACATACTCTATGAGACACTTTCAGCTGTGAATGTGAGGCACTGTAATCGGTTTGACCGGGGTTTAGGAAAGATGAACCACTGGTGTATAAACCCCCCCTTATCAAACCTTCTGTACAGAACTATAAAATAAACAGTTCTGTTATTAGACCAGCACCAACACTGGAGCCATTCCCCTGTGCAAGGCATCATAAGACATCACCTTGAAACAGTGAAACGTAGTGGTGCCAGTTTAGTTTCACCTTACTGTGAACAGGTGAGTGAGCCTACAGTCTGATCCTGCTTTGCTTTAAACAAACACCCAAAACAATAGCTCAGGTCTTTACCTGACTATGAACTAAAACAAAAACAGAAATGCTTCAATAAGTAGCCTGCCTGCTGAGTCAGCACTCCAGGCTCCACTTTCCTCCGATCTGAATCATTCCACAGATTCTCAGTAGAAGTCATATAGGATGTTACACCTGGCGTCATAACCAAGTCCTCAAGAGCCTTGCCATCACCCTGGAAAACAAACAAACTGCTACCAACATCTTATCACCAAGAGAACTTAACCCCCCGCAGGTCACGTTTGTCCATGAGGGGGCAAAAGTAGCCAGGAGCAGCCCCAGTCTGTCGAAGCTCCACGATCAGCTTTGAGCAGCCTGTGACTGGAAGATGTTAGGGGATGTTGGCCGGCAGCTTGTTTTCCCTCCAGAGATCGCAAACACTACCCTCAGACCTGACATGGTAGTCTGGTCCCCTTATCAGAAAAAAGTCTTCATCATTGAACTCACCATACCCTGGGAGGACTCAGTGGACGAAGCTTTCGAGCGGAAACAGCTACGCTAAGTCCGACCGGTGGAGGTGGGGTGCAGAGGGTTCGTGGCAGGATCTACCACCAGGCTGCTGAAGGATCTGGGAATCAGAGGCCAGAGCCTGCGCCAAACCATCAAAGCAATGTCTGAGGCAGCTGAGAAAAGCAGCCAGTGGATATGGATAAAGAGGCAAGACTCCTGCTGGGCCCCTGTTTGAGAGGGTGATTTGGGGGACACACTGCGGGGACTTGATCACCCCCGTAGGGCCTTCCTCAGTCAGGGGTGTCTTGTAGTAATGGCCGAAACACCCAATGACACCTGGGGTATACTACTGAAGATGTGAACCCTGGATCACCCCCCAAAGGAGGTTGCCCACCAAATTCTGCTGTGTCAGACATATTGTCATAGTCATTCTCTAGGTACTTGCTCATACTTAAAGGATTGTTTACATCTCGTCCTGTGTTTTTGAAATCAAAATATACATGAGGAATATGGTTTAGAAAAGGCATATCAGATCTTTTTAACCTCTTTTAAAAGTACACTATGAGAATTGTGTACTTAAGTCTAAATGGTCCTCATTTCAATAAACCTTTGGCAGTTTTGTATACTCCACCTTTGTGTCTGTTTTTGCAAATGTGCACCTCTAATAAAAGTGTGTTAAAAAAAATGTGTTCGATAACTATAGTTTACTTCAGGTTTTTTGAGAAACTCCCTGATGTGATGTGAGTCCACATGGAGCTGAAACCTCCTCAGCAGCTGCTCTGAGCTCCACAACACTGAATCTCTGTCTCTCCATTCACTTCCACAGCAAAAACAGCTCCCATAATAACTCTTATAATACATAAATGAAGGTGAACAAAGTGGATTATGCCAATTTTAAAAAACAAACCCCAGTACTCATTTCTTAGGAAATTAAACATCTTTTTTGTTGTTGGAAAGTAGATCTGGCAGGTAAGAGTCTGCAGCATGGTAACCTTGCATCAGGAAGAAAGAACTTGATAGCATTTTCATGATAATTCTAATTACACAGGGTACACTTTTTATATTGGTATTATCTGCTTGATTTGTGTCCATTTATGCACTAAAAGTGTAATTTTGGGACCTGTTGGGCTGTGCTGTGGGCATGCAGTACATCCTAGGGAAACTTCACCACCATGTGGACTCAAAGCCACAAACCCCAACACGCTACCAAAATCCAATTTTGCTTCATTATGGAAGTATGTAGACTGTTTGACTGTGTGAGAGACTGTGTGTGAGACTGTGTGTGTGAGACTGTGTGTGAGACTGTGTGTGTGAGACTGTGTGTGAGACTGTGTGTGTGCCACTGTGTGTGAGACTGTGTGTGAGACTGTTTGACTGTGTGTGAGACTATGTGTGTGAGATTGTGTGCGACTGTGTGTGAGACTGTTTGCGTGAGACTGTGTGTGAGACTGTGTGTGTAACTGTGTGAGACTGTGTGTGCGACTGTGTGTGTGACTGTGTGTGAGACTGTGTGTGACTGTGTGTGAGACTGTTTGACTGTGTGTGTGACTGTGTGTGAGACTGTGTGTGTGTGACTGTGTGTGAGACTGTGTGTGAGACTGTTTGACTGTGTGTGAGACTGTGTGTGTGTGACTGTGTGTGTGAGACTGTGTGTGAGACTGTGTGTGTGTGAGACTGTGTGTGAGTGACCGTGTGTGAGACTGTGTGTGAGACTGTGTGTGTGAGACTGTGTGTGGACGGCCCGTTTGGCTGGAGGCCCGCTGGGCTGGGCGGTCTGGTCCTGCTGTCATGGCCGCCCGAACTGAACTGTGACACATTTGCATTTCCATTCATGTCCGTCCGTGGTCCAAATCCTCCACCTCCACATCTCCCTCAGGAAATTTCCACTTTTCTTTTATTTTTCTGTCCTCATCCTTTCCTCCACTTTCCTATTCTCTCTTTCTACCTAGCCTCTTCTCTCTTCTTTTCCTATTTCATCTTTCCCTCTTTTCCTATCTCCTTAAACTTCCTCACCAAGTTCCCAGGTTAGGGTTAGGTGATAGTAGGGTTAGATAAGGGTAGGGTAAAGAAAAAGCCAAGATTAGAAGGAGGTTAGGGTTAGGGTAAGGATTAGGTAGGGGTTAGGGGTAAGGGGTAAGGTAATGTTTAGATCCCATAGAGGTTAGGGTTAAAATTAGATTAAGACTAGGGTTAGGATTTAATTAAGATGAAATTAAGGTTAAAGTTAGGGATGGAATTTGATTACGGTTAGGTTAGAAATTAAATTAGATTAAGGGTTAAAGTTCTGGTTAGAATTAGGTTAAGGTTAGGTTTAAAATAAACCTTCCATGAACGGTCAGGATTAAGGTTAGAGCTAGAAGGTTGGAGCTTGGTTAGAAATTAAGTTTAGATTAAGGTTTAGGATTAAAGATAGGGTTAGAATTAGTTTGAGGCTAGAATAAAGGTTATGTTTAGATAAAGTCAAGGTTAAGGTTAAGTGTGTCAATTTACAAAGTTAAGATGATAATACAAAGAGATACCACTATGAAATATGTAATATAGAATAAATATAAATAGGGGTGGACAAGAGGTAAGTATTACACACACAAAAGGTTGAAAATAAAGCAAGTAATAGTTATCTATGTCTAGTCTGTCGTATTCTAGTAAAAAAATACCTCCAATATATATTCTGGATAAAAGCACACAATATTAGAGAGAAAGATATATATATTCTTTTATACGTACACCCATGTATACATATACATGCACACATATCTATACATACCAAGAGTCTTTTAATGTTAATAGAAAAATATCACGTGAGACTCAAACTGGATTAAGTGCTTTCAGGGAAAGACCATAAATCACACGATATTGAAGTTGAGGGACATGGCATTTCAGAAGTTATCAAACATCACAATTTATTAAGAATTAAACATGCATAAGTGCTAAGTGTAAAGAGGTCTCTCTATATTTTTTGTGTGCTGCTTCCATAATACCCCATTTATAAAGTAACAGTAATACCAATTCATATAGTAATATCCATTTGTATTTTTTTTCTTCAAAATAAATAACCCTTTCCTCTAACCCTACCTTTTCCTGAGATATATATATATATATCCATAAATAATGTTATTTATTTGTAAATTATAAAGATAACCAATAATATTTTTTTATTCAGTTTAAGGTGGTTTGTTATTTGCTACCATAAGAAATCCTAAGATTTAGTATATTATTTTTTTTTAAATTTTATTTTGTGAAACCAAATAGCGTTTTCATGGTAAATTAGATATTATCAGGGTAGATAATATTGGGTCAAAATAGAAAAAATTCGAAAATGTAAAGGAAGAAGAAGAATTTTAATCATGTAAAAATACAAGATATAAGTGCCATTGAAAAACCAAATCTGGCTATTGTATTCTTACAAAATAAATTTAAACCAAATTCATAATCAGTGAACCAGTCACTTCTATTATCAAGTGTATATAAGCGTGCATAAGTGCTAAGGTTCCATTTGGCCCAATATTATTCTATTCATTCCATAGTAAATATGCTTGTGCAAAATGTGTGCCCTTTTGCCTCCAACCATAAATCTTCCTCCGTCCATTTGAATATGGAACTATAAAAATAAAACCCTTGAATATGTATTCACCTGTAAGTAAATCCTTTACGTCATAACACATATATGCATATATATACACACACACTCAGATATCTATACTACACACATACATATACATATAAAACTACGCATACACATACCCCTGTACCTTAAACAAGGGAAGATAGTTTTATACATTGAGGAGCAGGAGAAAGAGGGGTCAGACCACAGGGTCTCCATTTATAAAGTGCGCTATTTTTCATTTAGTCCTAATGGAGTGAGTTTGTATGAGCTTTATCCATTTTTGTTCCACCATTTTCCTCTGGTCTGAAGTCCATTTTTTATTTCTTTCCAAACCAAAGAATCTTAATTGTCCCACTGAATGTTGTTGAAAATGTCTATTTAGAATTTTCTCTGAGTTGCCTCTTCTGATTAGATATAAATGCTGATATAATCGATCTTTTAATTTTCCTCCGGTGTCCCCTATATATTTTTTTACCGCATGTTTTGCCTTCAATAGCGTAAACGCATTAGTTGATGTCGGGTCAAAGGTCTAAATTCCAAATTAGGGCACACGTTTGTGTGTTCTCCCGTCTCTGCACCAAACCACCACCATTCTCAAACATTCTCCGAACTTCACTCCTAATGCTCCTCAAGAAGCAATGTTACAGGAATGTACAAATACAGTGAAAATGAATCAATTGGGATTTAATAATACCCCGAAAAGTATGTTTGGGATGAAAGCTCCTTTTATGTAATAATGCATGTCTGTCCGTATCCTTAAAGTATACTTTTGTCGCTAATTTTTTGGTGTCTGGTCCATCACCCAACGGTGTGAAAAAAACCAAGGTGTCTAAAAATTTCACCTGTTGAGTCTGTAAATTTGGTTTTAATTTAATTCTCGGGTGATGGGCATTCAAATGAATGTGTCCAAACACCAAATATATCATTGAAATGTCTCAGGTAAAGCAGAGGATGTAGCGTACACTTCTCAAAGGCCATCTGTTCCCATTCCACCAGATAAATATCCATGTTGGCCGGAGAATATTTTCAGCCCATAGCACAGCCACAAACTTGCAAATAATATTCATCATTAAACTGAAAATCATTTCTAGTCAGTGTTATTTCTAAAAGTTTCAAAATGGCTGTGTCCGGTCTATTTTTATCCGGATAGCGTGCAAACAATTTCTCCGCCGCCTCTAGGCCTCGAGAGGTATCTACATTGGAGTATAAAGATTCTACATCAACTGAAAATAAAAAGGCATGTGCGAGAACCCCCGGTTGTTTCAATTTTTCCACAAATTCATAAGTGTCTTTAATATAACTCGGATGAAGACGAGCCAGAGGGTTTAAGAAATGGTTAGTTGTCTCCAGGGCACGTTAGGGTTAGTTGTCTCCAGAGCGGGACCAAAGCGCCGACCTGCCCTCAAGCCAAAATAAAAGACTGGTGTGGTGCGCTGGTAGACAAGGGAGGAACGGAGGGGCTTCACTGTTAGTAAGGACAAACCTAACCCTAACCCTTTGAGCTGGTAGTCCTGCTGCAACGGAAAAGCAAATCCCAGCTGCACCGAGTCAAACCAAGTAGAGCCAGGCTAGCACATCTGTATGGAAAAATGTCATTAAATAAATGGAAAAATAATGAAAACAAATATTCACTATTATCTCTTGAGCATTAATTTGTCTCTGCTGTATCTTTGTTTTCTTTTATTACATACATTTTTGTGCTTTTTTCTTGCAGATTGTATTCTAGTGGAGGACACATACAAGTCCTCAAGAGTTTCTTTCCTTTCCTCCCTGTCTTGTGGGAGCAGGAAAGGTGAAGCAGGTTTCCTTCATCCTCCTGATGCTGCCACCACCAGGCTTCACAGATGCTCTTACATGGAACAATAAGCTGTGCATTTCTGCCAAAAAGTATTTTGCTTTATGTCAAAGGAACACAAATGGCCTACAAACTCCAAAGTACTGACACTTTGTGTATGACTGGAGGTGGGTGGCTGAGTCTGGAAGATGAACCCCATCTGGGAAGGCAGTCACTGTGGCCATATTATTGGATCATTGGTAAGATCCATGACATCATCATGACACACCGACACATCAAGAGGCTGAACATGACACTGACGCCGAGCTGGGCAGGAACTTGTTCATGGAATCATCTGCAAAGAACTCCAGATGTCCAAGGTGTGAGCTTGTTGTTTCCATTGTCTACTACTTCTTCCAGAAGATGAAAAAGCATGATGTTTGCCATTTGGCCTCAGATGATGATGCCACTGATGCTGTGGACCACAGGATAGCAGCTTCTACACAGAAAGGATCTGTATGCTCCATGTCCACGAGACGAGTGGACACAAGTGTATTAATGTGGGAGGAGAAAATGTTGAAAAATTATGTCCTAAAACTCACTCCTTCTTACTTAGGCCACAAACCTGTCCGTCACCCCTGATGGATTAGGTGGTTGATAAATGCAGCTGCTTGTGTGACACGCCTGTATTGCACTGATGACGGCAGAACTCGATGTTGCAAGGGATTTACATCACATCCTATGTATTGGCAAGGAACACACAAAGAGAGAAGGGACGACATGCCGTTGCCACAAAGAAACAGCCGGTGCCAGTAATAGTGAAGTCAATGGGATGGGCAAGGAAAGAACCTGTACCTCTGCTGTCTGAACCTTGACAGGACAGAGACTCAACTATATAACAAAACATATCTTACATAATGCACACTGCTGTTTGTCCTGTGTGTGCATTAGTCTGCCCAGCAGCTGCGTTGAGCCTGGTGTGAAGCCTGGTTCTGGCCAAACACTGCTAATGTTACGCACGTGCAGGTTCAAAATGTACAATCCCACACATCAAATATGAGCTAGCAACAGACAGATTCTGCCACCTCGCTGAGCACTGATTTGTTAAACAAGGCATAAAAACTCACTCAAAACAAAACACACTTGGAACCGATTACAGGTCATTCACTTCTAAATGACAAGGTCCCTTCTTTCATTATATGCTCCTTTTTGTTTTGGTAAATGCTCTCATGAGGACTTTATCATGAGGTAACACTGTTTTCCTGTTTTGCTGTAGTTTTTGCCATAGTCCTGTTAATGTATATCAGCTTGGAATCAATATGATTTCCACGCAGTCATGCAGTGAAATGATCCACACACAAAACAAGCTCTCTCTCTCTCTCTCTCTCTCTCTCTCTCTCTCTCTCTCTCTCTCTCTCTCTCTCTCTCTCTCTCTCTCTCTCTCTCTTTTCTTCTCTCTTCCTCCCATTGTCCCTTCCTGCCTTATACTGTTTGTTCCCATCAGGTCCTGAGAGCGCTGGCGAATCAGCGTCCTGAGCAAGTCACCATAGTCCAACTAGGTAAACACAACACACCCTTGTATACAATGTAAGATTTTCCTTTTCCTGCTATTGACTTTGTAGATAGATACTGCCATGGTAAAGGTGCCCACCCAGAATTAATTTCCATTAAACATGCACTGTTTGGGCTGCCATTGTTCATAATTTGTAAGCAACAAACAACTGACTTAATCATCGTGGCCATCAGTATTTATGGCAGCCGTCGTACGCAAACAGAGTATATGATACACAATAATATGATAAAACTGAAATTTGGTTTCTAATTTACAGCAAACTGTTTTCACAGCAGCCATCTTGACATGAAACAGCAGGTAAACGCAGGTGGAACTAATGACATTAATTAAGATTCTGTTCCATTTAAGTGCAGCAGAGTTTCCAGTGAACCAGCGTGAACAGCAGCAGGAGCCTGGCTCTGTTAGACCTGAATGGAACAGAACGTTAATTCAGACACTGAACACAGAACTAACTGGGTGCCAGATCAGCCCCTGTGCCTCCTCTTCCTCTCCATGCAGAGGGTTTTCCTCTGTTAGTATCCCCCATAGCATGTAGGTGACTTATGTCGGACAGTGAAATGGGTAATATCATCAAACCGTGGTTTTTAATCAAGACTTGTATCATCAGTAACAACAACAGCAAAACATCAACATTAGTTTCAATGCAATACGATTAATTAGTCCGTCCACATGTAGAGCATACACCTTCATCAGGGTCCTGCACAGGTAACTGCTGCAACAGATTACACCATCATCATCATCATCATCATCAAGAAAAATACATAGATATTACTAACACATCTTGGAATAGGGTCCTGACCACAACCAATAATATATCACAGTTTATGTAAATTTAACTCCCACTAACCCTAACCCATCCAGACAGGGTTAGGGTTAGGTAAGGGAGATTGGGTCTAAGATCGCCACCATGTGGGTCCATTGCACTGGCAAACAGGGGCCTGCACACAGTCGCCTCCCACACTCCATGATGATGTGGTGTATAGATGATTCCTATAATCAGAGTGGGTTAGGTGGCAGACGGCAGGGCAGTAGAAATTCATAGTTAGTACTAGCAATGTACCACAATTTTTATGTATATATATAAAAAAGAAAGAAATATAATATATTAGAATAAATACACTCTAAACAATTTCATGATTTCCGGTGCAGTCCGGTGGCCTGCCCAGCCTCACCCAGGAGTGAGCCTAAGTGAGGTCGCAAGGCCTCATCTGGAAGGAAGGTAAGTGCTGTAAACATGCTGAGGGATATGCACTCAATAAAATACAAACAATAAGGGACAGCAACAATATATACATTGTACACATGCATTCATTTGGTAAGGTACACATCAATTTGAATATTGAGGTGACTCCTGGGCAAGGTGGCCGCCCATCTGAAGCTGTATTAAATAGTTAGGGTTATGGTTAGGGTTAGGGTTAGGGTTATTCATGTATTCATTCATTCATTCCAGGTTTGCTGACCCTGAGTTTGCTTATGAGGGTCCTGGTGCAGCACAAAACCCCCACAGTAAATCAGAAGCCATAACATTCCCAAGTGTTAAGGTTGTCAGGCAGTGGGAAATCATCTGAGAGTGACAGATTCATGAGGGGTCGCCTTTTTACAAATGCCTTTTTATAGAACATTTTACTGAACTCCAAGAAGTATGTGGCTGAGTAACTTGAGTTGTGTTTGGTTGGTTGTGTGTGTGTGTGTGTGTGTGTGTGTATGTGTGTGTGTGTGTGTGTGTGTGTGTGTGTGTGTGTGTGTGCACCCATCTGCAGACACGTCAGATGAGGACAGCGTTACGGCTGCTGTCCAGGTGGTGGGTGAGCGTGTCACGGCCAGCGGTTTGAATCTCCTCATCAACAATGCTGCTATCAACAAACCAGCATCACCAGCGCTGTTATCTGCCACTAGTAAAGCAGACATGATGGAGGTGTTTGAGACCAATGTGGCGGGACCCTTTCTCCTGGCGAAGGTGGGTTGAGCTCTTGATTCTTGTTTGTTTGTTTATTTATTAATTTTTATTCTTTTCATTTTTGGCACCCAATTTCTTCCACATACTTTCATCTAAATTTGACTGAAATTTAATTTAAATGTTTGGCTAATACACACTAACAATCACCTGGTAAACCCTAGCAACCTCTTAGATCACCATAGCAACCATGCAGAACATGCTAGCAACCTATATTAGTGAATGGTACACAGGATCACTGATCATGCTGGGCTGTCCACGCCTGTTTGTCACTGTCTCTTTGTATTTATCTGATACTCAACTATCTAACATAAGAACACAGAGAGAAACGCTGTCATGTTGCATCTGTAATCATATATAACCCAAACAGACATACCTGCTATGTATTTGTAATATATGTTAGGTATGTCCTCGTATGAAAATGCATCACTTTATATATTTCATCTATGGGTATTTAATGTGGTCATATATGCCATTTATGGAAATCACCCACATGTACATAAATCACTTGTGTGTGTGGGTGTGTTTTAACCCTAATCCCTTTTTTAGCTTTTGTTACGTTGCAGCCTGATGCTGCAATCATTTAAATTCAGTTTTTCTCTCATTAATCTGCACTCAGTGCCCCATAATGACAAAATGCATCAGACCCAAAAATACTGCAGGCTGTAAAGGCTCTGAATACTGATGTCAGTGTGATATTTCAGTTTTTCCTTTTTAATAAATTTTCTACAATTCTGCTGCCACTTTGTCATTATTGGGCATAAAGATTAATGAGAGAAAAACTGAATTTAAGAATTTTAGATGAAATATCTCTCAATTCACATGTGGGTCTCTCTCTCTCTCTCTCTCTCTCTCTCTCTCTCTCTCTCTCTCTCTCTCTCTCTAGAAGTTTCTTCCACACCTCCAGAGGGCTGCGGAGTCTAGCTCACCTCTAAATTACAGTGGTACAGATCAAATTAGTGTAATTCTCTTCTTCTAGCTGCTTTGATAATAAGAATTATTATTATTAGTAGTAGTAGTATCATCATCATTATTATTATTAGGCATTTTTATTTTGTTTTTTTAAATTATTACTTTGGTTTGGTGTTTCTTCCTGGAGAATTTGAATTTCTCTCTCTTGCTCTTTTTTCCTGTATTTTTTTTTTTTTTTTATTGAACTTCATATCAGTAATTTTGTGGCATTGCATAGTATTTTTTTAATTATTATTTTTGGGTCATTTTATGATAAATTGTTTGAAATTAATTAATTAATTAAGTAATTAATTAATTAAAATATAGTTTTTCTGAAAGAAATCATCTTTTCATAAAGATTAAAGTACTGGGGATAAAAGTGCTGAGGATTTTTTTTCAGTACGTCAGTGTCATTTTTTAAATACTATATTATTTTATTTATTTATTTATGTTTGCTTATAATACTTTATAATACTTTTGTTTGCAGTATCTAAGTTTCATTTGCTGTTTTGTTTTTGTGTTTTTGTTATTCATTTGTTTTTTGTTTGGTTGTTTGTTCATAACATCTCACTGAAATAACTTATTAACCATTAACTAACTGTTATTTTCTTCATGACGTCGAGCTGCAGACGTTTAGAACAGCAGCTGTGCTGAAGCGCTCACTGTGGGGCTCAGTCAGTGATAACAGCAGGACTTCATAGTTATTCAGATAGAATGTTGTGGATTATTGCATTAAGAATGTGGGTGTTTATATCTTTACCTTAAAGGTTTTGTTTGTGTGTGTGTGTGTGTGTGTGTGTGTGTGTGTGTGTGTGTGTGTGTACCTCAGGTGGTCAAATGTCTTGCAGAAGGTCAGCCATCATCAACATGTCGACTCTGGTCTCGTCCATTGAGAAATGCCCCCAGAACTTCCACATCGTGCAGATGTACCCCTACAGGACAAGCAAGGTACTGCAGCTCATTTTGCTCAAGAATTGAAGAATTTTCATATAATTTAACTTCAAATTCAAATACCTTTCTTGTAATATATTATATTTACTAATTTTCTAGTCATTTTCATGCAATTTGTATCTGAAAATGTTTTCAGGATGACACGATGCTAACATGCAGCCTTTATAGACGCAGACCTCTCACAGCATCTGTTAGATAAATAATGCTGTAATGTGCTGTTAGACCAGAGAGACATGAGTCAGCTGGACCCTGTCTTTTACATGTATTCAGTTATCTGTGTAAGTGGGAGCGCAGAAGCACTTCCAGACAAAATTTCAGTGTGAATTGCGTGCATTGGATTTGACTAAAATGGGTCATTTATTCAAACGTCACCATGCATAGGAATCATCCCAGTTTTCAACAAGCTTTATTTCTATTGCAGTTTGTGAGGCTGAACGGTGTTTTGACAGGTGTTGTCCCAGGGGTGCGTCCTCTCACCTCCTTTATTTGTGCTGTACTCTAACCACCGCCCAAGCCGAGTCATGACGTGTCACATCATGAAGTCCGCTGGCGACATGAGTATGTCTAAAACTAGAGAAATGACTGTGGACTTGAGGAAGAATCCTGTGGTCATCTGTCCTGTGGTGATGAATGAGCAGGATGTTGAGTTTATGCAGCGCTCAAAATGTCTTGGCTCTGTGATGCTGAGCTGAGCTTGGAGCTTCAGCTGGACGCCGAGCAGAGAAAAGCTCATCAGCAGAAGGATTTTTATGGCAGGCTTCAAAATGTCGATGCTGACAGCTTCTTTATGGGAATGCTTTGTTCTCATTTTACTGAATCTGTCCTCATGTTCTCTTTTGTCGTCTGGTGTGGGGCGCTGACTGAGTATCATCGCTGCAGGCACGACCTTGAATGATCCTCAGTCACCTTGTACTTATTTGTACCAGGTGGGTTAGGGTTAGGGTTAGGGTTAGCCTAACCTGGGCTCAGGAAAGCCTGTCCAAGAAGTTCAAACAGCTTCCATCTGTCAACATGCACCAGGAGCCTTAAGTACTCATTTATCTGGGCCTGTTAAACAACACAATTAGATTTTGATGCTGTATTTATTTATTGTTTGTCTGATCTCAGATGGTTTCTGGCTGTACAATAAATTGTCTCTCAGGGACAATAAACATATCCTCGATTCTTGAACAATCGGAAATATATATTGACTGCAACCATGGGTGGAAATCCATGGGGTGACAAATCATGGAAACAAAACTATATAATTCAAAATCATACATTTCGGAGGCAGCCCTTCACTGAGATGTTCCTGCGACCGACCAACACCTGATTGCTACCGGCTGTGCACGGGGAGTCCAGTTCAGTGTTTTGGAGCACTCGTGTTAATTACAGACAGAAAACAAAACAATGTGTTTTTAAGTTTAGAAAGATCGACGCACCCCCCCCCCCCCCCTTTCATATTACATAGTGGCTTGGTCAACTGCACTTCCTGTTTTGATTCCAACTGTGTGTGTGTGTGTGTGTGTGTGTGTGTGTGTGTGTGTGAGAGAGAGAGAGATCAAACTCTACTTGATCAGAGTGTGTGGTGTCTCACTGACCTCTAATAAACTCACTCTGTAAAGGTAGAACTTAAAAAACGCAGATGCTTTCTCACGCCTGGTTTTGTTGCTTTGTTGTCTGGCGGTTGCGGTGAAACCTGCGTTCCCACCTGCCTCCCCTGACGCCTGTTTACGGAGGCGGGACGTCTGTCCACAGCTCGAACCGCAGCGCCCTCCGCTCTTCAGCCGTTTTCAAGCCGTTTGCTTTGGTACAAATGTTGCATGTTTAGTTCTGATGATGAAAACATTGTTTAATTATGACGATGGGTTTTCATACCTGAACACTCTGTTTTATAGCTGGTAGCAATAATAATTTTTATAATTTTTAAGAGTTACTTCACATAAATAAGTTGTAAGTATAAACCCCCAAGAATTACTGAAGGGAATTTTTTTGTCTCTTGTCCCCCAACAAGGAATTGGAAGATCTGCCCTTGACTGCATACTTCTATTGATCACAGTAAGTGCTGTCATTTGAATAAAACTGTTCTGTCTGCTGCTGCCAGGCGGCGCTCAACATGCTGACTCGCTGTCTGGCTGAGGACTTCAGGAAACACAGCATCCTGGTCACCGGCGTCCATCCTGGATGGGTTATCACTGATATGGGAGGAAAAGAGGTGAGGGAGGGAGGAGGGAGCAGCTGAAAGAAACATGGAAAAGGAGAGCGTACTGAAAATGTCATAAGTATATTCCATGGTACATAGAATATAAGTATATTCCATGTACGAACATTTATTCAGTAATTATTATGGCTGTTTAAAGTTTTGTTTTGGGTTTTGTTGGTCATGTATTTCCATTACCTTTTCTCTCTGTTGTTTCTCCTTTAGGCTCCTATGACCCCTCAGCAGAGTGTACTGGGCATGCTCAGTATGATGTCATCACTCAGTGACAAAGACAGCGGGAAGCTGGTTGACTGGATGGGCAACCAGATCCCCTGGTAGTTGTCATCCTGGCCGTGACAGGGGCCACATCATTTTCTTAGACCTTGACTTTATTATTGTGTTTTTTTCAATATAAGCCTTTGTCAAACTGGAAAACGAAGTAATTTCTTAATTTAAAAAAGTACGGCAGTTAGGGAATCCCAGGGTGATGCCATCATGGAAATGAAATATCACCATCTGGATTTCCTATGATAGAACCAAATTAAATAGTTGTTCATGACAGTGCATAATGATAATTTGCTTTTTGAAGGCTAACTGAATAAAAGCTTTTTAATATGTTTTCTCGCCAACATTTGGTATTTTGTCTCCTGCTTTGTGTCTGATCCCAGGAGCCCTTAAATCTTTTTGAGGGTTTAATAAAACCTCAAATTCTATTTATTTATTTATTTTTCAGAATTTTTACTTTTTTGTGGCTATTTTTCTGACAAAGTTTCACTAATTTTCAGGAACTTTTGGGGGCTAATTTGTATATCTATTTAATTTTCTGGTCATCTTCTAACATTTTACAAGTTTTGTCCTAATTTATGGGTCATTTCTTCCTCACTGCTAAACAGTATTTTTTCTAATATTTTTGAAAGAAGTCAAGTGAATATGCTCAGCTTTCAAAAGGATAATTTACAAAAAATCTGAAATTGTAGGGACGAATATCCAATTAAAAACCACTTGAAAAACATTACAGTCAAGCAGAGCTGGTTCCACTGAAGACGTTTGGTTCCTGGTTTCGTCCAGAATTCGTGGCTCGGGGCTATCTTCAGTGTAGGACACCTGTGAATATTGAACTGGCAGGTACTAAATTGTATGGATGGTTTTAGGATCAATTATCATGTATGATAAGCATGTTTTTACATGCTGTATATGTATATATTATCAGCTGTGACAGCAACACTCGGCCTCACAGGTCTGTCTGATAAACTGGGTAAAAATGAGAAAGGGTTGGACAAGCACTAAGGCAAACAGCAAGTATGAATTATGGCCACTAGGGGGAACTACAGCAGAGCTTAACAAGGCTCTGCTCCAGACTCACTGGCAAACTGCCAGGACACCAGGGGGCGCCAGAAACATAAGCGCATGCCTCAGTGTATGGTAACAAAAAATATGCCTGTCTTGTGTGAAACAGGCTCCTCTGTAAGAGGATGTAGGTGTGTAGGTACAGTATGTGTACATACTGTACCTACACACACACACACACACACACACACACACACACACACACACACCAAGATAGTACATATGCTTAGCCATTAATGTACATACCACCACACACACAATCACATGCAGGCTCATTACTAAACATGAAACTCTTTTGAACCCTCTTATTCCCCCATTTAAATCAGGTTATTGGCTCATTAAGTCAAATTAAGGGCTGGACAATGACGTGCAGAGATACATATTTTTGAGCTATCACCTCATTTTTACACACTACACGAGGGGGAATCCTGAAATCTCAGACTCTAACACCACATAAAAAAGACTCATACTTTCCTGTGCAATATGCTGAGCAGACCTCAGCCACACTGTTACCTCCACTTATCTATTTATTACGACTGTTTTGCATGTATTCTCTGACATTATAGCTCAGGAACCCGAGTGTCACTTTCTTCGGAATAACTTACTTCGGAATCACTGTCTGTCCTCACTCCCTCTCAAGTTGCCTGTATTCATCAAACCCCCATCACCTTTCCTCCTTTTATGTTTGTTTTAATTTCCTCCATCATGACACCAACTGGCACCCCCATATCACTCCCTTACTCCACTTACTTCCCTTTTCAGTGTGACTTACACTTATCACTTTAAATCGTTCTCTGCTCTTCACTCCCACAAACAATCAACAAATTTCCATCTTCTCCACTTCTCCTCCTCTGCTCCTCTGCTCCAAACCTCAATATGATTTTTGAACTCCTGTCCATCCTTTTCTCTATCCCTCACTCGTCCACCGGCAGCTCCACTAAGTCTTGCCTTCTTTGGTCTGACCCCAGCAAACCCATCTCCTCTTTTCTCCCTATTCCTCTCGCCTTCCTGGCTCACCTCAATACTAACCCCACTCTCTTCTAATTGTCAATCTCCCCACTCTGGTTCATTCACAACACAGCTGTGCCTGCCCGCCGCAGTCACTGCTTTCCGCAGATCATCGGGTTTCCCCATTTTTGCGATCTCCCCTCGCGTCCGTCTACCAAGTCAAAACTTCTTTCCAGAATCATCAGTAAGAAATCTCTGCTTATCTTTGCACATTTGATGGTTGCACTTGTAAATAAATGTTCACCTGTAGGATGTCAACCAAGTCTCTCGAGTCTGCCTCCTATTTCACTGAAGACCTTCTGGCTGCAGCTATCCTACAAAGGGGTTAGGGGGTACAGTCCATTTCTGTCCCCCAAGGTGCAGTCTTACAAATGTCCTAATTACTGGACCTGTGTACCTTTTTACAGGACCAAAAAGGTACATACATGTTCCTAAGCAGGAAAGGAGACAGCGTTTCTTAGGCCAAAGCCAATGAATGAATGAATGTAAAAATAAATACTCAAATCAATAAATAAATAAGCTAAAATATTATAATATTTTAATCTACAAGTTTTGTAGATCTGTGGATATGAAAAATAGATTATACAATTCTCCAGTCAGTATTGTAGTTATAAAATCAGAACAAGAATAAAGTTCAAACCACAAGGTGACAAATTAGTTCCCCATGTCATGGGGACAAAACTGCTCCTTAGAGGGCCCCAATGACAAGCCGTTGGACCCCTAAAGGTACAATTATGTGCTTTATCTTCTGAACGTGTAGGGTAGCTAGTGACAATATATTAATATATTAAATAATATATAATATATATAATGTGTTACTGATGACATCAATTAGGGTTCTATCCATAGACATGAATGGAATGAAACCTTAATTAATGTATAGTAACACCTGTTTACCCTGTTATTTCATGATAAATTGGCTGCTGTGAAAATGTTTATTAGGTACTTTTTCATATAGCAGAGTGACCTGAGAACAGCAGCCTACAGGTGAACTGTGGCGTGGAAAGGCAACAAAATGGTCGGCCATATTTGGCATCAGATTGAAGTGCTTTCATTTCCCTGCTGATGTGATTTTGTCTCAGAAACAGTATTCCTGCTAATGAGTGCAAAATGTCTTCCAACCTTCCCAGCTCTCTACATGATGTTTGAAGAATGATTGCATCCACCCATGAGATCAGTGTTACCGCTGATGTGTAACAATGTTATCTAAAGCAATAACAAATATTCTAAATGCATAGTTTAACTGCTGCATATGGCCGCTACAACCACTAGAGGCAGAATGATGCAACCCAACAACAAACCTGTTTACAGTTTACAGGCGGTAAAGAAAAAACGTCATCGAACGGGACATTCTGGATGTTCATGCACTGGTTTGTCATGCAATGGGAAAAACAGACAAGCAAATCTGAATCAGGTGGCTGCAAGTTTAATCAACAAGTGAGCAGGTAGTTTCACTGAATACAGTCCGCTGAGAACTTTGACACATAGGGATGCTGTGGTTGGTATGGCCAGTCATCAGCTGAGCAGAGAAAAACTCTTTATTCATTATTCAAAGTCATTATTCTTAACCCTGTTCTGAAAGCAGATGAATGTGTGGCACACATCACGAGGAAGCCTGAGAGTTGGTTCCTCATGGTGAAGGGTTCTGCCTCTGCTCGGGGTGTGCGCTGCATTTTCCTGGCATGACTTAGACTCACTGAACACCATTAAAGGGAAAGGGAAATATGAACAAATACAAAGCCGCTCACTCAGTAATCGATGTTCATTCTATGGTGAAGCAGTTCCATCTTTAGTCATCCAAAGCTTCCGTCCACGGGACGTCAGAGGTCACTGAATGGTTTGAGAAGGACGAGGCCAGTGTAAATCAAATCCCATGACTGTCCCAGTTGTCAGATACTGACCCAAACGAGCAATTGTTGGAGATTTTGGAGAAGCACCTGAAAACAGCGTTTTCATCATTTCAACATCAAATGATGGACTTTCTTGTTGGGGAGTGGTGTCAAAGCCCTTCAGTAGAGAGAAGACACTTGTAGAATCTGAGCTAAGGCGTATTGAAGCTGTTCTGGTAGCTTATGTTGTTACGTCCAAGACCCTGTGAACTTTTTCTTAGTGTTTCCCTTATTTTTTTGCAATTTACATGTACTGTACAAAGAATTCTGACAGTGAAATGAGCAATGCCGTGAGAGTTTCACTTCCTTGCTGATAGCACGTTCTAACAAGTCCCCTTTGCCAAGCAGCAACTACAGCTATCTATGTAAGCTAATATTTGGTGGTGACACATTTCTTTTGACTGATTTGATTACATGACATAAAACCAGAATCACTGGAATCCTAGAAAATAGTATTGAAAATGTTCCACTTTTTGATATTTTGGTAAGCACTACAGATCAACCATGGTTGTCCACGTGAAAATCACAAATCTGTCTTTGACATTGTTGTCCTGTTCTTGCTCCATTATCCCGACTTATAAAAATCCAGATAATACCGCCTTAAGAAAAGAAGAACTACAGTGTTCATGTCTTGTCCTTAATGTCTTAATACATGCCTCATACAAAACAACCTAGACATAATTATCCGATGAAATCAACTTTAATTGTAGAATTGTACAACTGTAATTATATGGACATCTTTCTGAGGCAATGCTTTGTCAGCAATGTTGCCTGCAACAGCGATAGAGGACTGACACAATTCCAGGCAATACAATCGGGCAACGCTGAGCTTGTACCAGTGACAGTGGACTGAACACGGCACAAAAGTAGCATGGACAACTTGGTGGGCTACGGGCAATAAACATCATGAGGCAAAGTTGATGGCCAGTTTTGCAATTATGAGCAACTGAATTTTGTATTCAAATCAACAGTACTGTTTAAGTTGTGTTTGTCCTGGTTGCCCGTTCTCATCCCTGCAACATTTCTGCCTGTCATGACTGCGTCAAGAAGTTGTCCATCTAACCATCGCTTTAAGTGTCTCCGCTTTCTTTTTTCTTTTATCTTCTTTTGCATGTGTGCCTTTCCTTAGGGATGGAGAAGAGCATAGAAGTACTACAACATACATACATACATATAATCTGGAATTTAGACATCCATAACAATAATGATACAATGGTCAAGAATCAGAGCCATAATTATTCAGTATAGCAATAATAACTAATATAATATTACTAATAATGGATAGTCTAAAAACTACATTTATTTTTTCATTTTTCTTTCCTCCAAAAAAGAACTGAAAACAAAACAAAACAAAACAAAACAAATATATATATTTTTATATATATATATATATATATATATACTGTATTTATATATAATGGAAGTTCTTTAGTCATTTCTTTTTTCTTTCTTTTATCTGGGTAAATAGGTAACTTAAATATTTACAATGATTATTTTACAACCGTTGGCCCAGCCCATTGAAGATAAAATGTTCCTTTTTGATTTTCTAGAATAAAAAGCAGACTGAGGAATGAGGGATGAAGAGAGGAATGGTCCCAGTGAATGGAGAGGTAGGGCCTGGAGAAGGGAGGAAGGAGGGATGGAGGGGAGGTCAGTGTCCCAGTCCCAGACAGAGCAGTTTGTTTCCTGAAACCCTCCACGCTCCGCTGTGGGACCCCACAGGGTTGCCCACATTTACCCTCCAGGAGTATATGGGATATAAAGCCTCAACCTGCACAGGCACATGGGGTCTCTGACCTCACATTTGCCGGGAGTTCCCTACAATTCTCTGTGCTCCAGGGGTTTCCAGGAGTCTCCGGGGTCTCCCAGGCCACGCTGCATGGCCATGGCCACCGTCTTCCAGGGTGCTCTCCGTTCTCTATGGGTGAACAGCGTCTCTGATCCTATGTTCCAAAAGCGTAGAGGCTTTAACTCTACAGTTTCTGTCACTATTTGGTTGTCTTGCTGTCCGCACAGCGCTCTCAGGCTCTACCGGTCCCTACATGACGACAAGCTGTCCCAGCACCATCCTGAACTGCTGCGTGCAGCCGGCCAGCTCCCTCACCCTCTCCGTCATCTCTCTGGCGGCGCCAGGTGAGGGATACTGAAGCGCTGCCGTCTTGGTGCTGATAACAATGTCTTTCAGCTTGTCGCAGAGGGCGTTGCTGCTCTGGGCCACCCGGGCCCTAACCTCAGGTAACTTGGCCTGGCGTGACAGCGTGTCTCCGATGAACACCAGCTTGTGGGCGCTGAGGATGACAAATTTGCTGTGTGCGACAAAGATTTTGGGCGGCTGGTTGGAGTTTACAGCTGTGAAGAAGGCATCAATGGCGTTGGTCACCGTGGTAACGTTCTGCTCACACTGCTCCTGGTAGAAGAGGAGGAGCTGGCGGTCGCTGTGGCAGAGCTTGGAGGAGGAGGGGCCCCCTGAGCCGTTTCGGGTGAGCTGGTTGGCCAGAGGGTGGTGGGGGGACGGGACCCAGCCCGACATGTCGTTGTTGATTGGCTGGCTGACTTCCTGCTCTAGCCGCTCAAACTGTTTAATCTGTAAAGAGATGAGGAGGTAATTAATGACAGTTTTTCCTGGGCTCTTCACACGGCAGAAGTCACGCAGTCATGAAATTAATGAAGCTTTATATTTATAACATTTGGATAATTGTTTAAAAAGTAAAAAGAACGATTTTTGCTCTTTTCTTTTAAAATCTGAAATAGATCATAATTTTAAAAATTACAATGTCACACCCAGGGCAGTTCCGTGTGTATACAGTGGTCCCTTGTTAATCGCGGGAGTTATGTTCTAAAAATAGTAGTAGTCAGCTTTATTTTTTACAATTATTATAGATGTTTTAAGGCTGTAAAACCCCTCACTGCTCACTTTATACACTTTTCTCAGACAGGCATTAACATTTTCTCACTTTTCTCTCTTGTTTAAACACTCTCAAAGTTCAAACCTTCGTAGAAAAATAAGGACGCAGAACTCAATGCGCTGTAAAAAAACAAACAAACAAACAAACAAAAAAAAACATGCAAAACTGCACTAAAAAAAATCCGTGAAACTGCGAGGCCGCGAAAGTTGAACCGCGTTATAGCGAGGGACAACTGTATATACATATGTATCTATATCTATCTATCTATCTATCTATCTATCAATATGTGTGTGTGTGTGTGTGTGTGTGTGTACTTGTAAACCAGATGTTCTTATGCCTCAGTAGTGAGCTAGAATGATTCTAAAATCCAGCTGGCACAGAAACGCTGGTATATAGTAGCTGAGGCTTCTGTTCTCTCTTTCTGTCTCTCTCTCACTTGCTCACACACACACACACACACAATGGTACCTGTTGCTGTTCCAGTTGTGTCTTGTTTTGTCTGATAATGTTGCCTTTCTCCAGCAGCTGTCTTTGGTTCTTCTCAAACTCTTCCTTCCCCTGACAACCAAAGAAGCCGGTTAGTGTTCCTCGTCCACTCGCTGCATCACAGCAGAGTCTGGCCTCGCTCTCTGCACAGCACCTTCTGAGGTCTTAGTCAGATGGCCAGATTATATCAAGGAATCTACTCATGTGTCGTGCTTACATTTATACAAAACACAGCGTGACAACATCTTTTTGTGCTGTGTTCAAAGTTTGACCTCAGGATGATGTGATACACCTGAACCTTTTCTTTTTTATGTGGGAAACCCTGTGACCAGTTGCATTCCTTCTGTGTGCACAGAAAACTTAATGCTCAGTTTAGCGGCACCAAATTTGAAAACTATGAGCTGCAGGACAGCAGCGCTGATGTCTTCCTCTCAGTGTTACTGAGGGCTGGAAGCTCCACATGCTAACTGTTAGCCTCCTGCCAGCTGGACCCAGTTAACATTCTTAAAAATAATAAACATCTGATGATAATCTACCTTATCAACATCATTATCTAAGTTTTTTGACAAAACAAAAACAAATAGGATATTGTCCCGCTTTGGACTGAGAACAAATGTCCATGAATGTTGCGCGCGCACACACACACACACACACACAGTGTTAAGGGTCCCTACTCTTCAAGTGCGTCATCATCCATCATAGTTATGGCAGGTGTGTGTGTGTGTGTGTGTGTGTGTGTGTGTGTGGCCCCCTTGGAGATGCTATGTATTGGACCATCAATCAAATCTGCAGCCTCACACCTGGTGTTAACACACACACACATGCACACACGCACGCACGCACACACGCACGCACGCACGCACACACACACACACACACACACACACACACACACACACACACACACACACACACACACACACACACATACACACACACACACTGAACTGGCACAAGAGTTTAGCCTTCATGGATGCTGTGTGTTTAAATTTGTCATAGTTGTGTGTTTCATGCAGAGTGTGACTATTTGTGATGACATATTGCTCTGTGATCTGCTTTCTAAGTTCATTTGAAACTGATGCACTAGAAATCAGAACCAGCAGGGATGGGAAATATGAAATATGACAACCATATCTCAACTGGCAGGGGATACAGGCCACATGATGTGCAGACCTGCACCTGTATTCCCTTAAGGTGCATGTTCAAATCCAGTATGTGTGAGTATGTGTGAGTGTGTGTGTGTGTGTGTGTGGGGTACCTGTAGATGTACATAGTCATAGTCCTCCATCCATCCTTCCTCTGTGGTCTCATACGGCCTGTCCAGACCCTCCTCTTCTTCTGTGGCTGTAAACTTTGGCGGTGAGGGAAGGGGCCTCGACTGAATATTCACCTTCTCCCCTCCCTGATAGCTCCCGCTTCCTGATCCCGTCATGTGACCGCCCATATCCCCTGGGATCGGTGGGAGGGGCAGCTGCTGCTGTTGCCGATTTGTCCGTTTGAAGAGCAATGAGGCATTACCATGGAGAAATGAAGCCAGCTGCTTGGCGTCGTCAGGAACGCCGCGTGCCGTCATGATCAGTCGGTCCAAATCGTCCCCGCCGGCCGGTGGTGCCGCGAGCGCTGTGGGCGCCCAGGAGATGGCATCTAAGCTCTGACTGTGCCGAACCAGACTCTGAAATACCTCTTCCATCTTCCCCACCTGACGCCCCAGTTTGGACTGCAGCGAGCGGTCCGTCGCCTGGGAAGCATTTGCCACGGCGCCCCGAGCGAATTCCAGGAAATCCCGAACCGCGGCTCGCACCCGGTCGGCAGCCTGGCGTATAGCGGGGAGGTTCCCTTCCATGTGGGAGGGGCTTCGCCAGTTGCCTGTGATAAATGACATCAGAAGGGAGACACTCGATTCGACGGCCTGCTGGAGGCGAGACAAACGCTCCATGGCCTGTTCCAGGTCCAAGATGAGGGGTTTCCCAGGAACGGAGCCAGGGGCGGGAAGGGAGGAGGAAGAGGAGGGATCGCGGACAGGAACCATGTCTAAGGAGGAAGAGGAGTGGTTGCTACGTGTGCTTCCTGTGCTCGAGGCTGACAGCCGCTTGAAGGACAAAGTCAGCTCCTCACTGGTGGACTGGGCGTCACGCACAACCTGGGAAAGAAACATCAAATAATGAACACAGTAACTATCAGACTTGACTTGTACATGACCTCAATGTACACAACACACAGCGCACAGCTCCATGACACGGACGTCGACATGCACACATTGTGCATCTATGTCTGTAAACTGAGGTAACCCATTTGATAGGGTCAACAGTTTTTTTAAACATGTCTTGCCATTTTCTATTATTGGATCCACAAGTGACGGTGTTGAATGTAAATGGCTTATATCTGGATGCTTACACATTAATCCTTGGTGGATATGCTTTGGATAGGGTTAAGGAGAGAGTTTTGTGATCAAGTGCAGCCCAAAATGTCTTAGATGCTCTTTGATGTCAGTATATCGGACATCACAATGTAACTATGTTGTTTTATTTAATAACAGGTTTCATTTGTAGCTTTGATGTTTTTCCACACCTGTATGTGGCAACATTAAGTTATCAGTCATGTGGACTCATATCACACCCAGGGAACTAGACAATGCAGCACTCTACCAAAGTGCACTTTAATGGTGCCACCTGCAAGTTTCATTTGTAGTTGTGATATTCTACCACACCTCCAGGTGGCACCATTTAGCTACTGGCACCTAATCTCAAGGTAGACACTTGGGTGAAGTTCAGTATTTCAAAAACAAAAACTAACATGAACTCAGCAATAGTCAAGAGTATCTCTGACTCTGATTGTGAGGTTTTGAGCGCACAAATCAGTGGATTTACTCATAAATAGCTTGACATTTCCAGTGTCGATGACGTGTTACAGGTCTCTGAAGTCTAACACGGACAACACTTAATTTACCTGCTGAACGGGAAAGATTCTGACTGTATCCCCTAATTCATATCAACAATGCACATTATCATGTATTTCGACACGTAAAAGACACTGTGTCCATTATTCTACCTGTGGTGGGACATCGTAGACATAATCGCCTCCTCTCTCCCCTCTCTCCTCTCGCTCGCGGGGGAAGTCGTAGACGTCCTGGGTTGGGTGAACTCCTGTCCGCAGGCTGGCTGGGATGTCGTAGATTTCCTGGGTCGGGTGGCTGACTCCTCCTCCGTCTCCATGGAAGCGCTTGTCCGTCAGGATGGGGGGTGGGACGTCGTACACGTCCTCAGGGATCGGCGGCTCGTCGTCGTCATTGTTGAGGTTGTCGTGCTGATAGTGGCCATGGATACCGCTGTTGCCGACAGGACCTGGGGTCTGGGGCTTCAGCTTGGCAAAGTGGGGCGGGACATCGTAGGTCTCTTCTCTGATTGGCTGAGCGTCCGGGACGTCCTTACTGACGGATGGGGGGAAGTCATACACCTGTTGCGAGAGACAAATATATCTTTTAAGGTTTTATTTTGATGTCTGTAGTGTTTCTTCTTCTATCTCTATGAAACTCCTGTATCAACACGTTTTTAACCCTTAAAATTAAATTACAAGAAGTTTACCACAAAATTACTCCTAAACATTTTTAAATTACCTCAAAAATGACCAAAAGAAACTCCCAAAAAAACAGAATTAATCAAAAGATTAGTAAAAGTGACAAGAACAAGGCCTGAAAATGATGAGAAAATAAGTACAAAATAGTAAAACTTCAAAGGAAATTACTGTAAAATGGCCATAACATATTCCAAAATTGTTTTAAAAAAAATGAGAAAGACAAATGACAACAAAATGATCATACAAAAAAAAAAAAACGACCATAAAATGAACCCAAAAATCCCTCCCAAAAATGACCATATAATCCACCCCAAAAACAAGAAAACTATATTCATAATAAAATAAAATAACATTACTGAGAAATTTGTTTGAATAAAATTACGAGGAAATTACTATAAATTACCACAAAATACCAGACACAATTGTAAAAAAATACAAAAAAATCCCATGAAAACTTAAAAGAAAAAGGAAAAAAGTCTAAGTTAACATTCTTGTCATGCAACATGCGTGACACACATCAACACACACGCAGTAACCCCCCACAGCCAGCAGCATACCGTTTGCTGTGTGTTCTTGTCTGTGCTGGCTGGGGTGTCGTATATATCCTGACCACTAGAGGGCCCCTTTACTACCATGGGTGGAGTGTCATACACCTAGAAGGAGGATAATAAGGGAACATTGTTAACTTGTAGACATACAAGAACCAACACACACACACACACACAACAAGAGAGTAGACATTCACAGTATCATATCCATTCATTTGTGAGAGACACAAAGGGAGGGGATGGAGACAAGGAGGGAAAGGGGATTTGAACTGGCAACCTTTTGGTCTCATACCCGCTTGTCTAAAATTCTCCTCTCTCTCTCTATCAACCACTCTTCATTCATTCTGCCTGGCACACATTGGAATGACTTCCTGTTTCTGACATCTGACATCTGACCTCTGACACACACACACACACACACACACAAGCAGCTGTGATGTCACGCCATTCGAATTGTGTGTGTGAGTATGTGTGTCTGTGTGTGTGTGTGTGTGTGAGCCACCAGACTCTGGATGCCTAGCCATGTGAGCAGCTCAGCATAAACACATAAATGGATGTAAATTAGAGAAACAGTTTCCAATAACATGGTGTTGCCTTTGCCAGTTTTACTGAAAAGCTGCGTTCACAAGCATATATGCACAATTCTCAATGTCAATCAAGCATCAATGATCTTACTACGAATCTTACTATCTTATTATGATTTTCTTTTCAAAACTTCAAATTTTGAAATGTTTTTTTCTTCTAATTTTCTTGTGATTTTCTTGTGATTTTTCTGTTATACTGGCATTTCTAATACTGGACATTTTGACCCTGCAATTTTCAGATTTAATAGAAATGAATATGTGCCCTAAATATTGGTTATGAGTGTCCTTGATTACTAAGAATAGGTATTGTATCAGCCCTTAAAAATCATGATGAATCGATCCTTAATCTCGAGGTGAATTTAAATTGACATTAACAGCTATGGAATATGATGCCATTGGCAACGAAAAAGAGAGGAAGTGAGACGATGTGTGAACTATGCATTCCTCATAAACATCCGAAGCCAGTGGGCCCAGAAACAGATCTTTTACATATTTCACATTACGCTGTGTTATCCCACAAACCCAAAGAATAAAAACGTAAACTACAATATCTATTCATATACAGCAACCAGTGACACAGTGGAGGGCAAAGCCACTTGCAGTTTTTTTTTCGATCGCTTACACACTAAGATCATATGCTCAAACCAGTGTGGCAAAACTTTAACTCATTGTAACTAAACCTTAAAGACAGCGTGGCCACACCTTAGACACCTGTGCTGCTTTGAACTGTGTTTGCTATTCTGCAACACACTTCCCCCTGAACACCAGACATTATTTCATACAGAAGACACCTCGCTCAAAAATGAAATCATGTTGTTACCATTGGGAAAACACTTAAGTTCAAAATGTAAAACACATCGGGTAATTAGAAAACCTGAGACGCACACATGAAAGCACTTACTTAGAAAACTGAACACCAATCAGTCAGGGTCTAAGCTCTTCAAACAGGCCCCAGGTCAGCCATTTTGAGTACTTTGCAAGCATGGAGGCAGTGAGGCCCCCCAGCCCCCAGCATAACAGAACCTTCTGCTACTTACTGTGCATAGTTTGATTTTATTGTATTGCTGTTTTTTTGCTTTACATAAGCCTACTATGTTTTATGAGTCAATATCAGTATAGAGTGCCATTGAGACTTCCCAATGTCACACAAAAAAAGATGAGATTTTCCACTGAACTCCATATCCATTGTATAAAGTAGACCTTAAGCTGTTAGAAATGCATGTTGGTCAAGCTCCTGCACCTTTTATAAATTGACTGCAAGCATAGCGAATTGCAAAATGTGTCCACCCTGTCATGGGACAATTTCTAAATAGAGTAAATATGTTCTAATCATACACTATATTGCCAAAAGTATTCGCTCATCTATCCAAATCATTGAATTCAGGTGTTCCAATCACTTCCATGACCACAGGTGTATAAAATCAAGCACCTAGGCATGCAGACTACTTCTACAAACATTTGTGAAAGAATGGGTCGCTCTCAGGAGCTCAGTGAATTCCAGCATGGTGCTGTAATAGTAATGTAATAGGATGCCACCTGTGCAGTAAGTCCAGTTGTGAAACTTCCTCGCTACTAAATATTCCACAATCAACTGTTAGTGGTACTATAACAAAGTAGAAGCGATTGGGAACGACAGCAACTCAGCCACGGAGTGGTAGGCCACATAAAATCACAGAGCGGGGTCAGCGGATGCTGAGACGCATAGTGCGCAGAGGACGCCAACTTTCTGCAGAGTCAATAGCTTGAGACCTTTAAACTTTATGTGATCTTCAGATTAGCTCAAGAGCAGTGCGTAGAGAGCTTCATGGAATGGGTTTCCATGGCCGAGCAGCTGCATCCAAGCCTTACATCACCAAGCACAATGCAAAGCATCGGATGCAGCGGTGTAAAGCACACCGCCACTGGACTCTAGAGCAGTGGAGACGTGTTCTCTGCAGTGACGAGTCACGCTTCTCCGTCTGGCAATCTGATGGACGAGTCTGGGTTTGGTGGTTGCCAAGAGAACTGTACTTGTCTGACTGCATTGTGCCAAGTGTAAAGTTTGGTGGAGGGGGGGTTATGGTGTGGGGTTGTTTTTCGGACGTTGGGCTCGGCCCCTTAGTTCCAGTGAAAGGAACTCTTAATGCTTCAGCATACAAAGACATTTTGGACAATTTCATGCTCCCAACTTTGTGGGAACAGTTTGGAGATGGCCCTTCCTGTTCCAACACGACTGTGCACCAGTGCACAAAGCAAGGTCCATAAAGACATGGATAAGCGAGTTTGGTGTGGAAGAACTTGACTGGCCTGCACAGAGTCCTAACCTCAACCCGATAGAACACCTTTGGGATGAATTAGAGCGGAGACTGCGAGCCAGGCCTTCTTGTCCAACATCAGTGTTTGACCTCACAAATGCACTTCTGGAAGAATGGTCAAAAATTCCCATAAACACTCTCCTAAACCTTGTGGAAAGCCTTCCTAGAAGAGTTGAAGCTGTTCTAGCTGCAAAGGATGGGCCCACATCATATTAAATCCTATGGTTTAAGAATGGGATGTCACTCATGTTCATATGTGTGTGAAGGCAGCCGAGCGAATACTTTTGGCAATATAGTGTATATTGATTACAAAATGTACATTTTCAGAAAGGTATTTGGTCCCTAGTTCAGGAATATATTTTAGTTTCTGGAAAACATCTCTCAAAAATACAGAAATTATGGAAAAATATGTTTGTATATGTAAAATCTGTGAAAGTTGTACTTTCTTTTCTGAATAAACTCTATAAATAAAGGTATCTGGTCAAACTTTGAAATAATACTGTTTGGCCCAAATCTCTTCAGAGCAAAATCACACAAAAGGTTTTGATAACTTGTGAATATAATAATTTATTCACGTAAAACATGAACACGACGGGGTGGACAATGACATGACGGGGTGGACCTTGGCATGACAGGGTGGACAATAGTGAAGTGCCTCATATATATTTAAAGGAAACAATGTTACGGTTTTGTCAACAAATGTTTTTTGTCAAAACATGACTTTTTTCACCTACTGTATTTTGAATTGTGCACAGGTAGGCTACATTTGGAAATGACACTCAACAACAGCAAAAATAAATAAATAAAACCTTCAACTAGACGAAAAAAACAAGATTAATATAAACAAAACAAAAACATGTTGGTCCCTAAATGTAGGCCTATCACAAAAAAACACTGAAAAACTTATAAAACTGTTATAAAACTAGACTTGATGACGGGGTGGACAATGACAGGGTGGACGTTTCTGGCTGAAGTTTGCATTTAATGAGCACATGTTGGGCCATTAGCTAGCAACATGTATCCGTTAGGAAGGTGACTCTGTATACTTTAACAAACATATTTTGAATTTCTGAAAAGCATTTATATAGATTCATTTTTTGCAATGACAGGGTGGACACATTAAGATTGAATACATTCAAGTTCAATCATAAAATGATGAAAATGTCAAACTATAAATGTTGATATGTACTCTCTCTGCAGGAGCTATTCTTCACTCCATTTGTAAAAGACAAAGCAGTGGTAGTGATGTCACTGATTACAGCAGGTGGTTTCTTATAGTGGCAGTAACCACCTAATGACGGGGTGGACAGCAAATCTAGGGACACATGCAAAACGTTTATTATTATTATGAAATGAGACCATAAATGATCCAATTGACTCATTTTATTCAAGTACTTGATGAGAGCAACAAGAGCATGTAAAAGGTTTGTACATTGTATATCATTTATCTACTTATTTCACTCAGTGAAGTTAGTAGAGAGGAGTTTGGGACATGGCAAAATCACATGCATCTAATCATAGAACATTTTTTTTAAATATGAAAAACACCCTTTTAAAGATGTATCTCTGTACCAATGTGTGTTTAAATGTTTGGCCATTTATAATAAACCCTCAGAGTTTTGTTATTTTGCAAATTTTTCATGAAAAGTGAGTGATTTCTGCCCGGGACACCAAATGGTACCCTATATTGATATTGACTCTTATAATGTTTTTTGCTATTGTTTTATGTTTGCTTTATTGTATTGTAAAGTACAGTATACTGTATACTGTATAAAGGTTTGAGCTGACACCTTTCTTATTTCTTTGTATTTTTTGATTATTTTGGAAACAGTTGCTACTGTGAAAAAGATGCTTGATTTCTATTTTGAGCTTTGCAGAATTCTTTTTGAAGAAATAAATGAAAAGCAGTGAAAATGCAGTGTTTTGCGTCCAGTATGTTATTGTGTTGCTGCTGATGTGAAAGTGTGTTCATGTGATGGAAATGTGTATCCTTTTGTCATCAGAGTTACATTTTGACAAAGGATTTTTAAGTTTTGATGACAGTGTTTCAGTTTGCCATAAATGTGGATGGTTAATTTCCAGGTGCTGTGTCTTATGGTGATTCTCTGGATTACCAGTAAAACTAGCAATTGCAAAACAGAAGCTTAAAGCAATAGATCTGTCTGTCTGGGTAATAAAAACGTCCATAAAATAATAAAGTCAGCGAAAATGAAAGTCTTCATTGATAATAAAAGATGCTGTTGCAGCGAGCTGAACTGAAGCAAAAAGGCTTGCGGTGCTTTCTAATATCGCGAGTGTCAAATAACGCAGCCATTTATCAAATCAGGATAAAATGTCCATCTAAATGGGCTGAAAAGGGGTTGTGTGCACATCTTCTTCTTCTTCTTCCTCCTCCTCCTCCTCTTCCTCCTCCTCTTCCTCCTCCTCCTCTGTGCTTGCATGTGTCTGACCTTTCCTTCTGGCCTGTCAGCATTAAGTTTCTCCTGTATGTACAGTAAGCTTGTGTGTGTGTGTGTCTGTCTGCTTATTTAGCAGAAAGCATTGTGAACAAAGTGTATGGGGTTAAATGAACCCTTAGTGTGTGTGTGTGTGTGTGTGTGTGTGTTTTGTGTGATGATTTATATGCAAATCATCACACAAACATCCTTTGTACAGTGGAAAAATATAGCTAATTTTGTAGCCTCAGGAAGTGAACTGGTTAACACACATACACACACGCACACACACACGCGCGTACACACACACACGCGCGTACACACACACGCACACGAAAATATTTCGTTCCCCTGTTGGTTATGAATGACCTTCACTAAAAATAGATCTAAATTTAAAATTTAGAGCAAGAGAGGGGCTGCATATTCCCATCATATCAAATATTTATACACTGCAGACAGAATGACCATTTGGTGCTTGACTGTGTGTGTGTGTATGTATGTGTGTGTGTCAAGTAAGACACTCGGTAAAAGAGGCAATGTTCGGATGATACAAGAGGATGCAGCCATCTGTGTGTGTGCATGTCCTGTGACACACACACACACACACACACACACACACACACACACACACATGCATACACAATGAGAGGGAGGGAGAGAGGGGGAGGGAGAGAGTTCCGAGGGTTCCATGTTCCCCAGACTTATATGGGATTTAATGGGCACATTACAAAGGACCTATGTTCCGCAGTTCTACATATGTGCTTTCCCAGGGTCCTATGTTCCCAGGGTCCTATGTTCCCAAGGCCCTATGTTCCCAAGGCCCTATGTTCCCAAGGCCCTATGTTCCCAGGGTCCTATGTTCCCAAGGCCCTATGTTCCCAAGGCCCTATGTTCCCATGGTCCTATGTTCCCAAGGCCCTATGTTTCCAAGGCCCTATGTTCCCAGGGTCCTATGTTCCCAAGGCCCTATGTTTCCAAGGCCCTATGTTCCCAGGGTCCTATGTTCCCAGGGACCTATGTTCCCAAGGCCCTATGTTCCAATGGTCCTATGTCCCCAAGGCCCTATGTTCCCAAGGCCCTATGTTCCCAAGGCCCTATGTCCCCAAGGCCCTATGTTCCCAGGGTCCTATGTCCCCAAGGCCCTATGTTCCCAGGGCCCTATGTTCCCAGGGTTCTATGTTCCCAGGGTCCTATGTTCCCAAGGCCCTATGTTCCCAGGGTCCTATGTTCCCAAGGCCCTATGTTCCAATGGTCCTATGTCCCCAAGGTCCTATGTTCCCAGGGTCCTATGTCCCCAAGGCCCTATGTTCCCAGGGCCCTATGTTCCCAGGGTCCTATGTTCCCAAGGCCCTGGGAACATAGGAACAAGGTTGTTGTTTATTACACCACCATGTGGACTCATAACATGCTCAGATAACTATATAAGTTCAGTTTTGCTATAACATGTGTCTTGGGTGATCGGAGTTATACTGAGGACAGACTGTCAGTGACACACTGTGACCATTGGGGGTTTGTCACTACCCATGTTGTTGAGAAAAGATATCTTGCTGGTATTATTATTGTCATTATTGTTATACTGGCGCAAGTAAGAGGAAACACAGTAAGACAGTCAAGGCCACTATGCCTGTTGATTCATACAGACACACACACTCACACACACACACAGTTCTTACTTGTGCATTGTACTGCTGGCGGGTGGGTGGCACATCGTAAATGTCCTGCTGTGCAGGAGGCTGATGTCTGGGCGGGACGTCATACTCATCCTGGTCTGGCTTCACCGAGTCGTACACGTACACCTGGCCGACGCGCGTGGGGACGACCACCTGGAGATGGACAGAAGGAGGTGAATGAAATAGTTTAGGTGAGTTAGCAGGGTTAGGAAAGCAGGTGTTACACACTGTGGAGTAAAATCTCCCCTCAGCTCTCTGGATATCTGATAGAAACAGCAGAACAATGAAATGTACTAACTAGCAGTAATCAGGGAGCAGCTTCCATCATATCACATGTAGACCAAACTGACGGGACCACATCTAATTTATAACAGAATGTCATCTATCATGAAACCGATTCTTTTTTCTAACAATCACCCTTTGTCACAACACTGCTGAAAAAAAGATGAATTAATGTTTTGTGTGTGATTTGTGTCTTCTGACTCATGTCCTTTCAGCATGAATGTACACTATATTACCAAAAGTATTCGCTCACCTGCCTTTACTCATACTATGAACTGAAGTGCCATCCCATTCCTAACCCATAGAGTTCAATATGATGTCGGTCCACCTTTTGCAGCTATTACAGCTTCAACTCTTCTGGGAAGACTGTCCACAAGGTTGAGGAGAGTGTTTATAGGAATTTTTGACCATTCTTCCAAAAGCGCATTGGTGAGGTCACACACTGATGTTGGTCGAGAAGGCCTGGCTCTCAGTCTCCGCTCTAATTCATCCCAAAGGTGTTCTGTCGGGTTCAGGTCAGGACTCTGTGCAGGCCAGTCAAGTTCATCTACACCAGACTCTGTCATCCATGTCTTTACGGACCTTGCTTTGTGCACTGGTGCACAGTCATGTTGGAAGAGGAAGGGGCCCGCTCCAAACTGTTCCCAAAAGGTTGGGAGCATGGAATTGTCCAAAATGTTTTGGTATCCTGAAGCATTCAAAGTTCCTTTCACTGGAACTAAGGGGCCAAGCCCAGCTCCTGAAAAACAACCCCACACCATAATTCCTCCTCCACCAAATTTCACAGTCGGCACAATGCTGAAATGTACCGTTCTCCTGGCAACCTCCAAACCCAGACTCGTCCATCAGATTGCCAGATGGAAAAGCGTGATTCATCACTCCAGAGAACGCGTCTCCACTGCTCTAGAGGCCAGTGGCGGCGTGCTTTACACCATTGCATCCGACGCTTTGCATTGCACTTGGTGATGTGTGGCTTGGCTGCAGCTGCTCGGCCATGGAAACCCATTCCATGAAGCTCTCTGCGTACTGTACTTGGGCTAATCTGAAGGTCACATGAAGTTTGTAGCTCTGTAGCAATTGACTGTGCAGAAAGTCGGCGACCTCTTTGCACTATGCGCTTCAGCATCCGCTGACCCCTCTCCGTCACTTTACGTGGCCTACCACTTCGTGGCTGAGTTGCTGTTGTTCCCAAACGCTTCCATTTTGTTATAATAGAGCTGACAGTTGACTGTGGAATATTTAGGAGCGAGGAAATTTCACGACTGGATTTGTTGCACAGGTGGCATCCTATGACAGTTCCACGCTGGAATTCACTGAGCTCCTGAGAGCGGCCCATTCTTTCACAAATGTCTTGTTTCACAGTCTGCATGCCTGAGTGCTTGATTTTATACACCTGTGGCCAGGCCAAGTGATTAGGACACCTGATTCTGATCATTTGAATGGGTGAGCGAATACTTTTGGTAATATAGTGTATATATCTACGTACATTTTAACATCCATGAGTGGTTTGACAATGCACATTATGTCATTAGTCAGTGTAATGAAATCCTGCTGAAGAGATTAGAGTATATTCCAGTTCCACCTTGGCGCTCATATACGTCTGACCTAACCTTCACTTAGAGAGCACTGAGGAGAAACTGGAGGTGCATTAAAGTAAAACTGGATTTTGGTAAAGAAGCAAAACAACTCCCAATAAGACAATTTTAGCATATTTATGAGAATGAGCAAAGTGGTTCATGCCAATGTACAAAACAACAAACTAAATGGCGTTTTTCTTGTTATTTTCCTTTTTGAGTTGGAAAGTAGATCCAGTAGGTAACATCTGCAGGGAACTTCGGCATAGTAGCTTTGCACCAGGTATAAACAACCTGAGAGTACTTTAACAAATAATTGCAATTACAGGACAAATAGAGACATAGAAATCAAGTGTTGTGGATTATCAGCCCAGAGGAGCTCAGAGCAGCTGCTGAGGAGGTTTCAGCTCCATGTGGACCGAGATCACTGAGATCACTGAGATCAGGGAACCAGACAAGCCACTGTTCAAAGTTTAGTTTTGCTTAAAAAGGGAAACTTGATGGCAAAAAGTGGGGGAAACAGTAAAAGGCCGAGATTTATTTGGCTATGGCAGCCCAACCTCGAGCTGATCTCATAAGATCATTTTCGTTTGACCTATGCAAGCTGTCGTTCTTAACCCTGAACCTGATGACAGGTGTGGCAGCAGGAAGCCACAACGACCTGAACCGGACAGAAAAAAACAGGACATCAATGTAGGAATCAGCAAGAGCATGAGAACAAGCGAGCAACATGCTAACCAGTGTGCTCGCTCACTGTTCAGCTCTCTCATTCTGTCATGTGGTTCTTCTGTCTGATTGGATGGTTCGCTAAAGATAAACAGATGGCTGATCCAATCACCTGCTAGGTATTTTTGTAAAGACCCCTCTTTTCCAAACCGTTTGAACCAGTTCAAACCGCCCGCCTGTCTGTTTCTTTATTGAAGAGAAAGTTTGTCCCAGCCTGCAAGCAGCGTGCAAGAAGCCCGCAAACTTTTCACCTTTGAATGTGAAATTATGTATTTAATAGTGAGATGAAGGCTCTAATCAAGAAAAATGCCTGTGACACACACACACACACACACACACACAGTGGCAGTAAAAACAAAGCGCCTGGGTCCTGTTGTCATCACCGTGGGAACCAGGCTGCCCTATTGTGTGCCTGTTTAAACTCTGTATTATCTGGTCTGAGTGCAGAGTCAACCAGCCAGCCTGGGAAACCACAACAGCCATGGTGTGCACACACACACACACACACACACACACACACACACACACACACACAGCTGCGCAGGTGAAGTCTTGGTTTCTGGTGGACCAATCAGCCTCATCTCTCAAACAGATATTTGCAAGGTGCCCTGAGTGCAAAGACACATTTACAAAAGACAGATTTGAAAATACACACATAGATGCCCACACTGACACACACACACACACACACACACACACACACACACACAGTCTGCAGACGGTTGTTTTGAGTTGCAGCTTGTGATTTAATGAGATCAATACGCCTGTTATAACCACATCATGCCTGCACAATGTCCTGATGCTGTATATGTATGTGTGTGTGTGTGCTGTGATTTCCTGTAAGCTGAGGAGCCGATTGATGGGCTGAAGAATCACATTCACAGCCTCGCACAACTCGCTCTATGTCCTTGTTTGTGTCTTGACATGGAGCTTTCTCTGTTTCCACATCAGCTGCAGTCTTTTTTAATCATAATGAAGGTACAACTCTGTCATGACATTACAAAGTAATTAGCGAGCACTTGCCCTGCTGAGGTGCTACATATTAAATATCATATGTTATGTACATAACAGTAATATAACAGGAGGTCTTCACACTGAGAGCCACAGAACTGCATTTTCATGCTGGAGCTTTAAAAAGGGCCACGGTGAGCAGGTTCCACGTGTTTTAGGAACGAGGGTTTGAACAATATGAATAACTCTCTCTCTCTCTCTCTCTCTCTCTCTCTCTAAAACACACACACACACACACACACACACACACACACACACACACAAACAAATGAAGCATATAAATGTACACTCAGTATGACAGAGATGATCTATTGATAATCAATACTATGCAGCACACAACCACTCAGGGCAATCTGTTGTCCATTTAGATAGAATGACAGAGCAATGAACACTGGTCAACTGTGTGTGTGTGTGTGTGTGTGTGTGTGTGTGTATCTGTGCGTGTGTGAGTATATGTGTGTGTGTGTGTGTGTGTGCATGCGTGCATGTGCGTGTTGTGATTGTATGTCGTGAAATTCTACATCGATTCAGAATTTGAATGATAAGAGACCGCTCACAGCTTACCGGCCGCTCAAACCTTACCGGCTGCTTATCGGCTGCACTGACAAACCTCTTCCATGGCTGGTAAGTCACAGCTCCTCGCCCTGATTAATGAAACACCTCCGATAATATTTGCTCAGCGACCCAGCTGTCAGAGCCACTGTGTGTGTGTGTGAGTGTGTATGTGTGTGTGTGTGAGAGAGAGAAGACAAATGATAAAAGCATCCATCTGACAACCTGTCTGTACTAATACATCTTCCTCCGCTCTCTTTGTCTGTCGGCCCTCTCCTTCTACTTCTCATTTTCTGCACACACACACACACACACACACACACACACACACACTGATTTGCTGCTCAATTTAATCTAATAATAAAAAGCTGTTAAGAAGTGTTCACTTCATATTTCTCCCTTTCTTTCTGGCAGCCTCTATCTTGTCTCACACACACACACACACACACACACACACACACACACACACATGCTAGGCCCCCACCCCACTCCATTAACAGAAACCTTTCAACAGTATTGACAGCACTTGGCTAAATGCCAGATGTACCCTCCACACACACACACACACACACACACACACACACAGATACACACACCATATTCAGTCCCTTGTCTGATTGATAATTCATGTTATTGATCACCTGTCTGTGAGTACTCCAGGGAATGGACACACACACACATAAATATGGGTTAGAGTCTAAGTGGTGTGTGTGTGTGTGTGTGTGTGTGTGTGTAAGGTCTGGTTACTAGTCTGCTAAGCCATTTAATCCCTCCAAGAGATCAGAGCTAAAAGTCGTCTTCACTGATAACCTATAATCTCCTTTAGCACTACCATTAGGGTTCTCTCTGTGTGTGTGTGTGTGTGTGTGTGTGTGTGTGTGTGTGTGTTTGTCATGATGAGTCTTGCTGGTGTGCATTAGCACTGCCAGTAGCATTATAAATAAATAACATTTAACAAAGAAGTAAAGCCCAGAAGCAGAACCGAAGCAGAGCTTTTGGCTTTCCGTCCTGAGTGTGAACACGAGGTTCTCCCTGTCTCTGCTGCCTGTTCGCCGTCGTGTGTGAACGACAACTGGAGTCTAACAAGGACTGTTCACTCAAACTCATTTCTGCACGTTCCCAAAAAATTACATCAAGACAGCGTTAGGGTTAGACAGGGTTAAGGTTAGACAGGATGAGGGTAAGACAGCATGAGGGTTAGACAGGTTTAGGGTAAGACAGGTTTAGGGTCTGAGGAGGAGAATCCAGCCTGAAAAGTCTTGGGAGGACAGAAACTGCAGAGTCATGGTTGGAGACTAATTGTGTGGATGTGTGTGTGTGTGTGTGTGTGTGTTAGGGTTAACACACTCTAACCCTGTTTTTCTGTCCGTTTATATTCTAAACAACAAAAACACGATTCTGACTGTTTTTACCACCTTCATCTTAAAAGTTCGACCTAATTTAGGCCAAAGCTGAACCTTTAACGAGGAAATGCCTTCGCACCCAGTTTATCTGGGAGGGTTCAATGGCGACAAAGCATTCCTTTACACACACACACACACACACACACACACACACACACACACCATGATAGAGGGCCATCTGTGGCGCAAGCTGGGCCATTCATCCTTTTGTTGTGTGTGTGTGTGTGTGTGAAGCAGAAATCATTGTTTAGCAGATGACCTTCGCTCTGAGCAAAGTCCCGACCCCCCCGCCTCCTCTCTGCTCCTGTTCTGTCAGTTCTCCGTCGGCTTGCTGACCCTCAGCCAGAACAGCAGAGGAGCCGAGAGGAGGGAGCGCAGGGGGAACACAGAGGGAACGCAGAGGGAACACAGAGGGAATGTAGAGGGAACGCAGAGGGAACAGAGGGAACACAGAGGGAACGCAGAGGGAACAGAGGGAATACAGAGGGAACGCAGAGGGAACGCAGTGGGAACACAGAGGGAATGCAGAGGGAACGCAGGGGGAACACAGAGGGAATGCAGAGGGAACGCAGAGGGAACAGAGGGAACACAGAGGGAACACAGAGGGAACACAGGGGGAACGCAGAGGGAATGCAGAGGGAACGCAGGGGGAACACAGAGGGAATGCAGAGGGAACGCAGAGGGAACAGAGGGAACACAGAGGGAACACAGAGGGAACACAGGGGGAACGCAGAGGGAACACAGAGGGAACCCAGACGGAATGCAGGGGGAACACAGAGGGAACGCAGAGGGAACACAGGGGGAACGCAGAGGGAACACAGAGGGAACGCAGAGGGAACGCAGAGGGAACACAGAGGGAACGCAGAGGGAACACAGAGGGAACGCAGAGGGAACACAGAGGGAACGCAGAGGGAACGCAGAGGGAACACAGAGGGAACGCAGGGGGAACACAGAGGGAACACAGAGGGAACGCAGGGGGAACACAGAGGGAACGCAGAGGGAACACAGAGGGAACGCAGAGGGAACACAGAGAACGCAGGGGGAATGCAGAAGGAACACAGAGGGAACGCAGGGGGAACACAGAGGGAACGCAGAGGGAACACAGAGGGAACACAGAGGGAACGCAGAGGGAACGCAGAGGGAAGGCAGAGGGAACGCAGAGGGAACGCAGAGGGAACGCAGAGGGAACACAGAGGGAAGGCAGAGGGAAGGCAGAGGGAACACAGAGGGAACACAGGGGGAACACAGAGGGAAGGCAGAGGGAACACAGAGGGAACACAGGGGGAACACAGAGGGAAGGCAGAGGGAACACAGAGGGAACACAGGGGGAACACAGAGGGAACACAGAGGGAACACAGAGGGAACACAGAGGGAAGGCAGAGGGAACACAGAGGGAACGCAGAGGGAAGGCAGAGGGAACGCAGAGGGAACACAGAGGGAACACAGGGGAGCACAGAGGGAAGGCAGAGGGAACACAGGGGGAACACAGAGGGAACACAGAGGGAACGCAGAGGGAAGGCAGAGGGAACACAGGGAACGCAGAGGGAACGCAGAGGGAACACAGAGGGAACGCAGAGGGAACGCAGACGGAACGCAGAGGGAACACAGAGGGAACACAGAGGGAACACAGAGGGAACGCAGAGGGAACGCAGAGGGAACGCAGAGGGAACGCAGAGGGAAGGCAGAGGGAACACAGGGGGAACACAGAGGGAAAACAGAGGGAAGGCAGAGGGAACGCAGAGGGAACACAGAGGGAACACAGAGGGAACGCAGAGGGAAGGCAGAGGGAACGCAGAGGGAACGCAGAGGGAACGCAGAGGGAACGCAGAGGGAACACAGAGGGAATGTAGAGGGAACGCAGAGGGAACAGAGGGAACACAGAGGGAACGCAGAGGGAACAGAGGGAATACAGAGGGAACGCAGAGGGAACGCAGTGGGAACACAGAGGGAATGCAGAGGGAACGCAGGGGGAACACAGAGGGAATGCAGAGGGAACGCAGAGGGAACAGAGGGAACACAGAGGGAACACAGGGGGAACGCAGAGGGAACACAGAGGGAACCCAGACGGAATGCAGGGGGAACACAGAGGGAACGCAGAGGGAACACAGGGGGAACGCAGAGGGAACACAGAGGGAACGCAGAGGGAACGCAGAGGGAACACAGAGGGAACGCAGAGGGAACACAGAGGGAACGCAGAGGGAACACAGACGGAACGCAGAGGGAACGCAGAGGGAACACAGAGGGAACGCAGGGGGAACACAGAGGGAACACAGAGGGAACGCAGGGGGAACACAGAGGGAACGCAGAGGGAACACAGAGGGAACGCAGAGGGAACACAGAGAACGCAGGGGGAATGCAGAAGGAACACAGAGGGAACGCAGGGGGAACACAGAGGGAACGCAGAGGGAACACAGAGGGAACACAGAGGGAACGCAGAGGGAACGCAGAGGGAAGGCAGAGGGAACGCAGAGGGAACGCAGAGGGAACGCAGAGGGAACACAGAGGGAAGGCAGAGGGAAGGCAGAGGGAACACAGAGGGAACACAGGGGGAACACAGAGGGAAGGCAGAGGGAACACAGAGGGAACACAGGGGGAACACAGAGGGAAGGCAGAGGGAACACAGAGGGAACACAGGGGGAACACAGAGGGAACACAGAGGGAACACAGAGGGAACACAGAGGGAAGGCAGAGGGAACACAGAGGGAACGCAGAGGGAACACAGAGGGAACACAGAGGGAAGGCAGAGGGAACGCAGAGGGAACACAGAGGGAACACAGGGGAGCACAGAGGGAAGGCAGAGGGAACACAGGGGGAACACAGAGGGAACACAGAGGGAACGCAGAGGGAAGGCAGAGGGAACACAGGGAACGCAGAGGGAACGCAGAGGGAACACAGAGGGAACGCAGAGGGAACGCAGACGGAACGCAGAGGGAACACAGAGGGAACACAGAGGGAACACAGAGGGAACGCAGAGGGAACGCAGAGGGAACACAGAGGGAACGCAGAGGGAAGGCAGAGGGAACACAGGGGGAACACAGAGGGAAAACAGAGGGAAGGCAGAGGGAACGCAGAGGGAACACAGAGGGAACACAGAGAGAACGCAGAGGGAAGGCAGAGGGAACGCAGAGGGAACACAGAGGGAACGCAGAGGGAACACAGAGGGAACACAGAGGGAACGCAGAGGGAAAGCAGAGGGAACACAGAGGGAACGCAGAGGGAACACAGAGGGAACACAGAGGGAACGCAGAGGGAACACAGAGGGAACGCAGAGGGAAAGCAGAGGGAACACAGAGGGAACGCAGAGGGAAGGCAGAGGGAACACAGGGGGAACACAGAGGGAACACAGAGGGAAGGCAGAGGGAACGCAGAGGGAACGCTGAGGGAACACAGAGGGAACACAGAGGGAACGCAGAGGGAACACAGAGGGAACACAGAGGGAAGGCAGAGGGAACACAGGGGGAACACAGAGGGAACACAGAGGGAAGGCAGAGGGAACGCAGAGGGAACGCT